>NW_028270161.1:19533074-19833074 GCF_037043375.1 Chiloscyllium plagiosum | reverse complement strand
TGTAACACCATAGGAATGGAATTTTAAGATATGCAAGAACTGTGCATAAAAAGGTCAGTGTAAGAACTGTATTTTGGGATTCTATTGCACCTCAAACTTGTGCTACTTGCAGTTGCTGAATATAAGGAGGCTACTTTTGCCACTCACCAATTTTGGCCGCTTTTGAACACAATCTCACAGGTCCAATCTACAAGCTTTTAAAGACTATGCATTTTTTTCCCACAATTTAGCTAGCTTTGTATCATCAGTTAAATTGTATCCATTACACCTGGTCCCCTCTTTCAAATCATGGATTATGGATTGCAAGTAACAGATATTCAAGCATAGAACAGTGTGAAATTCCATGAGTTTCAAAAGATCAAAAGATCTGTTTAGTCCTACACTAAAATAAAAGCACAATAGTGTATATACTGGAAGTATAAAACAAAAGCAGAAAATGCCAGAGAAAGTTGGCAGCATCTACAGTGAAAGAAACACATTAAACACTTTGATTTCAATTTGAGGCTTCTTTATGCATTTATTCTGATGCTATTTTCTGTCAGTTGAGCAATCTTCAATTCATATTAGCATGTTATACCAAACACCATATCACAAATTTCCAAGTGCCCCATTACTTTGTTCTAAAGAATACATTCTTACTTCAGATTTCAGATTAACAGGCCTATATAGTTGTCTGTTACCACAGTCCTGCCTTTCTTTTGCAGCAGTATTACATCTACTTCTTTCCAATCCATGAGGACAAATCCAGAAACTAAAAAATGCTTTCAGATTAAAACTAATGAATTAATCTGCAGCCACCTTAAGATGTAGGCCATCAAACAACAGGATTTGTCAGCATTAAATTCTAGCAACATCTCGAGTACATTTTTATTTATGAATATTAAGAGCTTTACATTATTGATTTTTATTCAAGACTTGGATCATGAGAATTTCTGGTATGTTATAATAGCATAAGATAGCATAATTGCAACCTGCTTTAAAACTCTGGAAAGTAATTTTTTAAAGAAATCTAGAATTTTAAACTAAAATTTGTACAGTATTTACTGGCCATCGTGTGTCAATCGTTTTTTTCTGAATACTGAAATTTGAGCAAATCAGAGCAAAAGTAGGGACATACAGTCAAAAGTAAGCAACCTGTAAATAAGTGAGGTCAAAACAATGACTGCAGCTGCTGGAAACCAGATTCTGGATTAGTGGTGTTGGAAGAGCACAGCAGTTCAGGCAGCATCCAAGGAGCAGCGAAATTGACGTTTCGGGCAAAAGCCCTTCATCAGGAATAAAGGCAGAGAGCCTGAAGTGTGGAGAGATAAGCTAGAGGGGAGAAAGTAGCATAGAGTACAATAGGTGAGTGGGGGAGGGGATGAAGGTGATAGGTCAGCGAGGAGAGGGTGGAGTGGATAGGTGGAAAAGGAGATAGGCAGGTAGGACAAGTCCGGACAAGTCATGGGGACAGTGCTGAGCTGGAAGTTTGGAACTAGGGAGAGGTGGGGGAAGGGGAAATGAGGAAACTGTTGAAGTCCACATTGATGCCATGGGGTTGAAGTGTTCCGAGGCGGAAGATGAGGCGTTCTTCTTCCAGGCGTCTGGTGGTGAGGGAGCGGCGGTGAAGGAGGCCCAGGACCTCCATGTCCTCGGCAGAGTGTGAAGGGGGAGTTGAAATGTTGGGCCACTGGGCGGTGTGGTTGATTGGTGCGGGTGTCCTGGAGATGTTCCCTAAAGCGCTCTGCTAGGAGGCGCCCAGTCTCCCCAATGTAGAGGAGACCACATCGGGAGCAACGGATACAATAAATGACATTAGTGGATGTGCAGGTAAAACTTTCATGGATGTGGAAGGCTCCTTTAGGGCCTTGGATATTGGTGAGGGAGGAAGTGTGGGTACAGGTTTTACAGTTCCTGCCGTGGCAGGGGACGGTGCCAGGATGGGAGGGTGGGTTGTAGGGGGGCGTGGACCTGACCAGGTAGTCACGGAGGGAACGGTCTTTGCGGAAGGCGGAAAGGACTCAAAGCCCTCCGCTTCTTCCTTTCCCGCCGTACCAACCAGTACCCTTCCACTGACACCCTCATTCGACTGACTGAATTGGTCCTCACCCTGAACAACTTCTCTTTCCAATCCTCCCACTTCCTCCAAACTAAAGGAGTAGCCATGGGCACCCGCATGGGCCCCAGTTATGCCTGCCTCTTCGTAGGATATGTGGAACAGTCCATCTTCCGCAGCTACACCGGCACCACCCCACACCTTTTCCTCTGTTACATCGATGACTATATCGGCGCTGCCTCGTGCTCCCACTAGGAAATTGAACAGTTCATCCACTTTACCAACACCTTCCACCCCGACCGTCTCAGACTCCTCCCTCCCCTTCCTAGATCTTTCCATTTCTATCTCGGGTGACCGAATCGACACGGATATTTACTATAAACCGAACGACTCCCACAGCTACCTAGACTACACCTCCTCCCACCCTGCCCCCTGTAAAAACGCCATCCCATATTCCTAATTCCTTAGTCTCCACCGCATCTGCTCACAGGAGGACCAGTTCCAAATCCGTACAACCCAGATGGCCTCCTTCTTCAAGGACCGCAATTTCCCCCCAGACGTGGTTGACTATGTCCTCCACCGTATCTCTACCACTTCCCGCACCTGCGCCCTTGAGCCCCGCCCCTCCAACCACCACCAGGACAGAACCCCACTGGTCCTCAACTACCACCCTACCAACCTCCATGTACAGCATATCATCCGCCGTCATTTCCACCACCTCCAAACGGACCCCACCACCAGGGATATATTTCCCTCCCCTCCCCTATCAGCGTTCCGAAAAGACCACTCCCTCCGTGACTCCCTAGTCAGATTAACACTCCCCACCAACCCAACCTCCACTCCCGGCACCTTCCCCTGCAACCGCAAGAAATGCAAAACTTGCGCCCACACCACCCCCCTTACTTCCCTCCAAGGCCCCAAGGGATACTTCCATATCCGCCACAAATTCACCTGCACCTCCACACACATCATCTATTGCATCCGCTTTATATTGGGGAGACAGGCCGCCTACTTCTGGAACGTTTCAGAGAACACCTCTGGGACACCCGGACCAACCAACCCAACCACCCCGTGGCTCAACACTTCAACTCCCCCTCCCACTCCACCAAGGACATGCAGGTCCTTGGACTCCTCCATCGCCAGACCATAGCAACACGACGGTTGGAGGAAGAGCGCCTCATCTTCCGCCTGGGAACCCTCCAACCACAAGGGATGAACTCAGATTTTTCCAGTTTCTTCATTTCCCCTCCCCCCATCTTGTCTCAGTCAAATCCCTCGAACTCAGCACCGCCTTCCGAACCTGCAATCTTCTTCCTGACCTCTCCGCCCCCACCCCACTCCGGCCTATCACCCTCACCTTGACCTCCTTGCACCTATCGCATTTCCAACGTCCCTCCCCCAAGTCCCTCCTCCCTACCTTTTATCTTAGCCTGCTGGGCACACTTTCTCATTCCTGAAGAAGGGCTTATGCCCGAAACGTCGATTCTCCTGTTCCTTGGATGCTGCCTGACCTGCTGCGCTTTTCCAGCAACACATTTCCAGCTCTGATCTCCAGCATCTGCAGTCTCACTTTCTCCTGGCTGATTTACAATGCAGAGCAAAACCAACGTGGGTCCAATCACACAATGGCTGGAAGTTATAGTGAAAGATTCTCCTTCCTAATGTTTCCCCTCACCTGAGGCAAAGTGATCATCAGTTTAAACCCACCAGTCCCATTGTCAGGTACGCCTATGGGACATTAGTTCATCATTTCAGCACAGATCGCCTACTTTTATACTCCATTCCTTTTGAAATAAAAATCAGCATGCCATTTACTTCCCTTATAGCGCTGCAAATGGATGTTAGCTTTTTGCAATTCAAACTACAGAACAGAGGGATTTAGGAGTCCTTTTCCATAGAACCCATGATAAACATTTATAAGGCAATCAAAACTTTACAAAACTAAAAAAATGAAACATCAGGAATACAATTTGCCAGAGAAAGCTCTTTAACACTCAGAAGCTCTGGGGGAAGGATTATTGTTATTTCAGTGTTGTAAGCATCTGATCTAACTATGAATAAGCACGAAGAATAAACAGGTCCAGGTGACAAACTGATTTTTTTGCAATTGGAATACCTCTGACAAATGGAGCAGCTTTGACAATAATCCTCATAACTCTTTTACAAAAGGATAAAAATCTGTCAAATCAAAATATTGAAAACACATTGCAAACCTGTTAATGATCGATTTAGCCAGCAGCTCAAATAAAAACTAGCTACAGCTAACTGATCAACATGGCATGCAGTAGCAACTTCCTTACTGGAGATCCGATTATTTATAATATGCAATGCATTGCTGGAAAGCACATTACATAAACGGAGCATACTTGGAGAAACAGGGTGAGAATGATCAGTGAGTGGGAGTGCAAACAAGAGGGAGCAGGGTCCTAGCAAAGACAGAGTCTCTCAGTTTAAGCGATGGGGGGGGGGGGGGGGGTAGAAGAGTTGAATAATTGTTAAATCCAACCTTCAAATCATTCCTCCATTTCTCAAAACTCAAATATCATGTGAATTCTTAAAAACAATAGGACCAAATTTATACTTAATGCGCTAATACAAATGCTGTCAAGAGTCAAGTAAAATATGGTTGAAACTTTATTGCTGGAACAGCGCAGGTCAGGCAGCATCCAGGGAACAGGAGATTCGACGTTTCGGGCACAGGCCCTTCTTCAGGAATGAGCAGAGAGTGTTCAGCAGGAGAAGATAAAAGATAGGGAGGAGGGACTTGGAGGAGGGGCGTTGGAAATGTGATAGGTGGAAAGAGGTCAAGGTGAGGGTGATAGGTCGGAGTAGGATGGAGGCGGAGAGGTCAAGAAGACGACTGCAGGTCAGGAAGGCGGTGCCGGGCTGGAGGGATCCGGCTGAGACAAGGTGGGGGGAGGGGGGATGAAGAAACTGGTGAAGTCCAAGTTCATCCCCTGCGGTTGGAGGGTTCCCAGTCGGAAGATAAGACGCTCCTTCTCCGACCGTCGGGTTGTTGTGGTTTGGCGGTGGATGAGTCCAATGACCTGCATATCCTCGGTGGAGTGGGAGGGGGAGTTGAAATGCTGTGCTACAGGTTGGTTATGTTGGTTCGTCCGGGTGGCCCAGAGGTGCTCTCTGAATCGCTCCGCAAGTAGGCGGCCTGTCTCCCCAATATAGAGGAGGCCACACCGGCTGCAGCGGATGCAGTCGATGATGTGGGTGGAGGTGCAGGTGAATCTGTGGCGGATATGGAAGTTTCCTTTGGGGCCTTGGAGAGAAGTGAGGGGGGAGGTGTGGACGCAAGTGTTGCACCTCCTGCGGTTGCAAGGGAAGGTGCCGGGAGTGGAGGTTGGGTCGGTGGGGGGTGTGGATCTGACAAGGGAGTCGCGGAGGGAGTGGTCTCTACGGAAAGCTGATAGGGGAGGGGAGGGAAATATATCCTTGGTGCTGGGGTCTGTTTGGAGGTGGCAGAAGTGACGGCGGATGATGCGCTGTACATGGAGATTGGTGGGGTGGTAGGTGAGGACCAGTGGAGTTCTGTCCTGGTGGCGGTTGGAGGGGCGGGGCTCAAGGGCGGAGGAGCGGGAAGTGGAGGAGATGCGGTGGAGGGCACCGTCGACCACGTCGGGGGGGAAATTGTGGTCCTTGAAGAAGGAGGCCATCTGTGTTGTGCGTATTTTGAACTGGTCCTCCTGGGAGCAGATGCGGCGGAGACGAAGGAATTGGGAGAATGGGATGGCGTTTTTACAGGGGGCAGGATGGGAGGAGGTGTAGTCCAGGTAGCTGTGGGAGTCGGTTGGTTTGTAGTAGATGTCCGTGTTGATTCGGTTGCCTGAGATAGAAACAGAAAGGTCTAGGAAGGGGAGGGAGGAGTCCGAGACTGTCCAGGTGAATTTGAGGTCGGGGTGGAAGGTGTTAGTGTAGTGGATGAACTGTTCAACCTCCTCGTGGGAGCACGAGGTAGCGCCGATACAGTCATCAATGTAGCGAAGGAAAAGATGGGGGTGGGGCCAGTGTAGTTGCGGAAGATGGATTGTTCCACATACCCTACGAAGAGGCAGGCATAGCTGGGGCCCATGCGGGTGCCCATGGCTACTCCTTTTGTTTGGAGAAAGTGGGGGGATTGGAAAGAAAAGTTGTTCAGGGTGAGGACCAGTTCGGTCAGTCGAAGGAGGGTGTCGGTGGAAGGGTACTGGGTGGTACGGCGGGAAAGGAAGAAGCGGAGTGCTTTGAGTCCTTCGTGATGGGGGATGGAGGTGTACAGGGACTGGATGTCCATGGTGAAGATGAGGCGTTGGGGATCGGGGAAGCGGAAATCCTGGAGGAGGTGGAGGGCGTGGGTGGTGTCACGAAGAAGGCGGCACGGAGGCGAAGGCGGCGGAAGAATTGTTCGGTGTCACTCCGTGTATTGAATTCATTGACCCGAGAACGTGTGGGAACGAAGCTGAGACCTCTGCTGAGGACTGATATATAGTGTTGGTGGCACAGTGGTTGGCACTGCTGCCTCACAGCGCTAGAGACCTGGGTTCAATTCCCACCTCAGGCAACTGTCTGTGTGGAGTTTGCACATTCTCCCCGTGTCTATATGCACCATCCCTCCAGACTTGCCCCTCTCTGAGGATGAAAGATCAGTCCTCAGCAGAGGTCTCACCTTCGTTCCCACACGTTCTCGGGTCAATGAATTCAATACACGGAGTGACACCGAACAATTCTTCCGCCGCTTTCGCCTCCGTGCCTTCTTCTTCAATCAAGACTCTCGCCCACCCTCTGACGACCCCTTCTCCCACCTCCAACACACCCCGTCCACCTGGACACCCCGTGCTGGCCTCCTACCTGCCCTCGACCTCTTCATAGCAAACTGCCGCCGCGATATTAACCGCTACCTGAACTCCCCCACCCCTCCCACCCACTCCAACCTCTCACCCTCGGAACGCGCAGCCCTCCACTCCCTCCGTTCCAACCCCAACCTCACCATCAAACCAGCTGACAAGGGAGGCGCAGTAGTAGTTTGGCGCACTGACCTTTACACCGCTGAGGCCAAACGCCAGCTCGCAGATACCTCCTCCTACCGTCCCCTTGACCATGACCCCACCCCCCACCACCAAACCATCATCTCCCAGACCATCCATAACCTCATCACCTCAGGGGACCTCCCATCCACCACCTCCAACCTCATAGTCCCACAACCCCGCACCGCCCGTTTCTACCTCCTGCCCAAAATCCACAAACCTGACTGCCCCGGACGACCCATCGTCTCAGCCTGCTCCTGCCCAACCGAACTCATCTCGGCATACCTCGACACGGTCCTGTCCCCATTAGTCCAAGAACTCCCCACCTACGTTCGTGACACCACCCACGCCTTCCACCTCCTCCAGGATTTCCGCTTCCCCGGTCCCCAACGCCTCATCTTCACCATGGACATCCAGTCCCTGTACACCTCCATCCCCCATCACGAAGGACTCAAAGCACTCCGCTTCTTCCTTTCCCGCCGTACCACCCAGTACCCTTCCACCGACACCCTCCTTCGACTGACCGAACTGGTCCTCACCCTGAACAACCTTTCTTTCCAATCCTCCCACTTTCTCCAAACAAAACGAGTAGCCATGGGCACCCGCATGGGCCCCAGCTATGCCTGCCTCTTCGTAGGGTATATGGAACAATCCATCTTCCGCAACTACACTGGCCCCACCCCCCATCTTTTCCTTCGCTACATTGATGACTGTATCGGCGCTACCTCGTGCTCCCACGAGGAGGTTGAACAGTTCATCCACTACACTAACACCTTCCACCCCAACCTCAAATTCACCTGGACAGTCTCGGACTCCTCCCTCCCCTTCCTAGACCTTTCTGTTTCTATCTCAGGCGACCGAATCAACACGGACATCTACTACAAACCAACCGACTCCCACAGCTACCTGGACTACACCTCCTCCCATCCTGCCCCCTGTAAAAACGCCATCCCATTCTCCCAATTCCTTCGTCTCCGCCGCATCTGCTCCCAGGAGGACCAGTTCAAAATACGTACAACCCAGATGGCCTCCTTCTTCAAGGACCGCAATTTCCCCCCCGACGTGGTCGACGGTGCCCTCCACCGCATCTCCTCCACTTCCCGCTCCTCCGCCCTTGAGCCCCGCCCCTCCAACCGCCACCAGGACAGAACCCCACTGGTCCTCACCTACCACCCCACCAATCTCCATGTACAGCGCATCATCCGCCGTCACTTCCGCCACCTCCAAACAGACCCCAGCACCAAGGATATATTTCCCTCCCCTCCCCTATCAGCTTTCCGTAGAGACCACTCCCTCCGCCACTCCCTTGTCAGATCCACACCCCCCCACCGACCCAACCTCCACTCCCGGCACCTTCCCTTGCAACCGCAGGAGGTGCAACACTTGCGCCCACACCTCCCCCCTTACTTCTCTCCAAGGCCCCAAAGGAAACTTCCATATCCGCCACAGATTCACCTGCACCTCCACCCACATCATCGACTGCATCCGCTGCAGCCGGTGTGGCCTCCTCTATATTGGGGAGACAGGCCGCCTACTTGCGGAGCGATTCAGAGAGCACCTCTGGGCCACCCGGACGAACCAACCCAACCAACCTGTAGCACAGCATTTCAACTCCCCCTCCCACTCCACCGAGGATATGCAGGTCATTGGACTCATCCACCGCCAAACCACAACAACCCGACGGTCGGAGGAGGAGCGTCTTATCTTCCGACTGGGAACCCTCCAACCGCAGGGGATGAACTTGGACTTCACCAGTTTCTTCATCCCCCCCTCCCCCCACCTTGTCTCAGCCGGATCCCTCCAGCCCGGCACCGCCTTCCTGACCTGCAGTCTTCTTCTTGACCTCTCCGCCTCCATCCTACTCCGACCTATCACCCTCACCTTGACCTCTTTCCACCTATCACATTTCCAACGCCCCTCCTCCAAGTCCCTCCTCCCTACCTTTTATCTTCTCCTGCTGAACACACTCTGCTCATTCCTGAAGAAGGGCCTGTGCCCGAAACGTCGAATCTCCTGTTCCCTGGATGCTGCCTGACCTGCTGTGCTGTTCTAGCAATAAAGTTTCAACTTTGATCTCCAGCATCTGCAGACCTCACTTTCTCCTCAAGTAAAATATGAACATCCACTGAGCTTATTCATTTTTTTTTTTACAGTTTGCAACAGAATTCTAATCATCTCGTAATGCTTAGAAATAATATACACATGCAAATCATTTATCCTAAAGCAGCTTTCCTAAAACTATCAAACGTGAAACAAAGGTAGCTTTTTAATATTTCTGACAATTTGCAAATACTCATTTTCTGTAAATAATCACAAACAAGACAGTCTGAACTAGATCAGACCTGACCAACGTTTAGGTTTGCTTCCATAGTCTTTGCAGCTCCCTCTGACTTCAATGCTCATAATCTACAATAACAGGAATCTTATCATGGATACTACAACCAAACTCACATCTACTGCAACAATGATCCCTATGTTCATATTTTTTGTAATCCTGAATAACCGGCAGTGGTGTGAAAAACCAGAAGGTAAGGGTAACTCTGAATACTACAAAACCAAAAAGCATAAAATAGAAGTCGGAAATTCCGCTCACTGAATCCGTTCTGCTGTTCAATAAAATCATAGCTGGCCCGATAATCCTACAGCCCACTTGCTTGCCTTTGCCCCATAACCCTTGATTTCTTCACCAATTCAAAATATGTCTCTTTCATTCTTGAATATACTTAATGACACAGCCTCTATTGCCCTCTGCTGTAACGAACTCCACAGATTCACGACCTTCAGAGAAGAAATTCCTTCTTATCTCTGTCCTCATGGGTGATCCCTTACTTTTGAGATTTTGCCCTCCATTCCAAGACTTTCCCACAGGGGGAACAACTCTCACAATTTAACTGTAAAGCCACCAAGAGTCTTCTAATTTACAATAATGTCTTCTCTCATTTTTCTAAATTACAGGAATAATAGTCCAATCTACTCAATCTCTCCTCATTAACAAACAATCCAGGTCTTTTTCAATATATATCTTCAGTTGCATCAGTGTAAACTTCTGCTATAAATTCTGTGTCTTATGATGTTATATTCCATATTCACCTGATGAAGGAGCAGCGCTCCGAAAGCTTATATTTGCAAATAAACTTGTTCGTCGATAACCTGATGTTGTGCAATTTTAACTTTGAACTCTCCTCATAAAAAAAAATCCCTCCATGGCCAATATCAATCTGGTGACTCTTCTCTGGCTGCTTCCAAAGCCAGTATACTTTTTTTTAGATCAGGCAAAGAAAACTGTTCACAGTATCTTTGGTATAGACTAACCAGTGCCAGGTAAAGTTTGAGGAACATCTTCCTATTTTAATATTTCATTCCCTTTGAAGTAAAAGCCAAAAACTCAATTTGCCTTCCTAAATCCTGTTGAACTTAGATGCTCGCTTTCTGTGCTGCAACTTTGTACAATCATTCGCCATTTAAGTAACATTCAGCTCTTCTATTCTTCCTGCCAAAGTGCACAACCTCTCATTATCTCATCTCATATTCTGTTAGGTTTTGCCCACACATTAAACCTGTCTATATCCTTTTGCAGATGTTTGTATCATGCTCACGACTTGCTTTGTCACTTATTTACTTGATAACAATACATTCACTTCCCTCATCCAAGTCATTTATATTATAATAACTGTCACTCCAACACTGATCCTTGCGACACACCCCTAGTTATAGGTTGCCAACTTGAAAATGCCCATTATCCCAAGCCTCTGCCTTTTATTAATTAGCTAATCCTCAGTCTATAGCAATATGCTACCCCCAACATCATGGGTTGTTATTTTAATAAGTAGTCTTAAAAGCACAGTCCCTTTTCAAATGCCCTTTGGAAAATCTAAACTTATTACATTCATTGACTCGCTTTTATCTATCTTGCTTGTGACCTCCTCAAATTCAAACAAAATTGTCAGACATCATTTCCTCTTAATGAAGTCATGCTAAGGCCGTCTGATTATATTACGCATTTTAAAATGATCTGCTACTCAGTCCAACCAGCCAAATTACACTGACTAATAATTTGCTTCAAACATTTCCATAACTGCCTCAAAAAAGTATCAAGTTCAGGAATAATGAAGGACAATAATTATTCTCCAGATGAGAAGTCACTTGTATGTCCGGCCACAACTCTGAGAATCAACCTGTATCCTTGACACAGCACTGATATTGGTGTGTATGCTAAAAATAGCTCCAAGAATTTAATCATATACTTTACATTGCTATTGGAATTGAACCACATATTTGGCATGGCTATGGGAACTGGCTTATGTAAATGACAACTCAGAGGATTGACCTGAATGCTTACAAAGATTCTGAGAATTGGCTTGCGTGCTTGACACATTCCCAGATTTGGCCTGTATGCTCCAAGCATTGAACTGTATACCTAACGTGGCGAAGAATTGGCTTGTATATTTGACACAGCTGCCAGAGCTCGCCTGTATAAGTGACACAGCTCCAAATATTGGCTTGTCAGTGTGACATACTTCTGACAGTTGAACTTTGTATAAATGATATGGTTCTCAGAATTGGTCTGTCTGCAAGGTACAGCTCTGAGAATTAGCCTCTATGCATGACACAACTCAGGATAAGATTATTTCTTGCTTCACAATCAATCATTACAGACAAAACATATAGCATACATCTACCATCTCAGGGTAATTTCAATAAGATGCTTTGCTCACAATGGCTAATTTTTTGTAAGACCGAACGCAGTTATAACGGGATCCTCACGAACAGTCTTTGGTTGTACAGAATTTGAAGACTGCTGAATAAAGACACATATTTCCAAAGTATTTTATTTTGCAGCAAGTTCAGAATGATCACTGTAATTCATGCTATATATAGTCTATCATAAATTTCATGCCTGGTACATTTGCCGGGTATGTAAGCTGGACAGCCTCAAGTGGCTTGTCAAATCAATTGAATATTCTTTCAATTATTCATAATAGGCAGACTACACACTGTAGTTAATCAGGTCACACTTGCAAAATGCAAAACAAAACACCTACTGTTCAATGTAATTTCACAATTGACAAGCACTTGCTGATCAATTCTGAGCTCCCTAACAGCCACACTACCAACTTTTTTGAGATAATCATTCAAGCTTATAACATGGCTCACCTATGCTTGCTAGTTCAGATATACATTCATACACATGAACCTGAGCTCTGCAAACAAAAGAAATATGCTCAAGCCTCATGTTCCTTTCATGATCTGAGAGCTTGTGTTAACAATTCCTGTAACTGCCTCTATGGCAAAGGCCAATCAAAAGTCAACTTTCTAACCAATGAACACCTTTCCTCCTGTGGTTTAAATTGCAATCCTCGACATGTGACAATTTTGCATAGGTCCTGATGATTGTAAATTGAAAAGCTTCAGCAACATTCACCACACATTGAGGAGTTGAGGTAATGGGTTAAAATAAGCAGATAGAATTTCATGTAACTATATGCGAGGTAATGCAACTTGATTTATATTAACATTAATTTTATTATTATTCATTCATGGGATGAGGGCATCACTGACTAGGCCAGCATTTACTGCCCATCCATAATGGTGCAGAGGGCAATTAAGAGTCAACGACATTGCTGTGGGTCTGGGGTCACACACAGGCCAGACCAGGTAAAGATGGCAGCTTCCTTCTTGAAAGGGTTCCAGTGAATTAGATGGGTTTTTCCCTGATAATCGACAATGGTTTCATGGCTATCATTTGACTCATAATTCCAAATATTTATTAAATTCAAATTTCACCATCTGATAGGATTTGAATCAGGTCCCCAGAGTCTCTGGATTAACAGTCTAGGAATAAAACATTTTAGCCATTGCCTTCCCATATAAAAATATATATTTGGTTGCATTACTTTTAGTCTGCATGGTAGTCTGCATTGATTGAAGTAATTAATGGTGGTTAATTGAAGCCAAACATGGGTTATAATAGACTGATGATTATAAGAAGCAGAGAAGATATGATGACGGACATATTAGATTAGATTAGATTACATTACAGTGTGGAAACAGGCCCTTCGGCCCAACAAGTCCACACCGCCCCGCCGAAGCGCAGCCCACCCATACCCCTACATTTACCCCTTACCTAACACTACGGGCAATTTAGCATGGCCAATTCACCTGACCTGCACAATTTTGGACTGGGGTCACAGTGCTTGACTCTGTGGGAAGAAAATATGGGATCAGATGAGTGAACCAAACTTTTTTTTTCCCCAACAATTGCAAAAGGATTCACAGTTATCATTAGACATGTAATTCCACATCTTTACTAAATTCAAATCTTACTAAGTTCAAATTCTACCTTCTGCAGGATTCAAACCTGGGTGCCCAGAACATTATCAGTGTCTCTGGATTAACAGTCCAGTGATAATACCACAAAGCCATTGCTATATTCTGAACAGTAGTAAACTCAATGTATGGAAGAGCAGAGGGATTGGGGGAATAAGCTAACTGGGACTAAATGCTGCAACTCAGGTTGTTAAGGCAGTTAAAGGAAGATAATGGAATTTTGTAGTTAGAATATGAAAGGCAAGATATAACAATGAACTTGCCTAAAGCCTGTAGTCCTCAGCTTATTGAGAACTGTATTAAGCTTCATGTAATAGAAAGGACTTCGAGACATTAAGCAGGCTCACTGCATTGAAAATTGGGTCTTTACTGATAAAACAACATGTATATGATGGAAGCATTTAAATTGAAATGGTAGTTCAGGGTAGGTAGAAACAGCCTGTTTCTTTTGTTGAAGGGTCATGAGTTATCAGTGTAGACACAAAATTAAACAAAGTGATTTTGAGTAAGGGCAGGAGAAACTTCACAGACTAGAACCAATTCCAGGGTTAGTATTCGTTGGGAGGGGGGGGGAAATCAACATTTAAAGTTTAATTCAAACAAATGGATGAAGGAAAAGGGACTGAAGGGACATAGGAATAAGGTGGGCAAATGTGGTTGCAAAACAAATTTATCTCCTTTAACTCCACACTGACTGAAGGTCAGGTACATTCATAAAGTCAGATAGTTGTACAGCACAGAAACAGGCCCTTCGATCCCACTCATCCAGGCTAACCAGATATTTTTGCCCATCCCTAGATGCCCTTGAAAAGGCAGTCATGAGCTGCCTTCTTCAGCTGCTGCAGGCCATGATTTTCTAGTTACTCACAATGCCATTAGGGAGAGAATTCGAACATTTTTGACTGAGCAAATAGTGGAGGAATGGCAATATATTTCAAAGTAGAGATGATGAGAGGAATTTGCGAGTGATTCAGATGTTTGTTTCCAAATTTCCAATAATGCTGTGTGTGGCTAAATGATGCAGACCAGGCCCTCAGGTTTGACCCATAGTTTGTGCTGATTTAAGTCAAATTGTTCAGGGAAAGTGGGTAGTATGTCAGCTAATGAACATTTTGTACTACTTATTCATACCCGCTTAATGTGTATATGGGTAACGCAAATCTGGATTGGTACAATTTTACCATATTAAGAACCATTCTCAAAGCCAACAGTAATTGCAGAATGCATGTCCAACATCTACTGTACTGCATCCAAAGAAGTGGACAAAGCCTTCAAAAAGGCAGGACAATATAGACAGGGAAAAAGTTCAAATTGAGCAAAGAGAACAAAGATTTTTTTCTATCACCATAAAGTATGAAAGGCACTGGAGAGCTAAGTGATTTTATATACAAATCAGTAACAAAGTCATCCCTATGTTTCCCAACACCATCATCCCATCACCCTTCCCTTACATACAAGACTGCAGATTTGCAATCTTGATTATGGAGCATTTATCAGTGAACAGAATTTGATTTCCGACTGTTTGAACGAATACATACAGTTCCAAATTATCTAGCCTAAACCTCACTTTGACACCGATAATTTGGGTAACTTTTCCAAAAAATTAAATTTCCCCACTGAGCAATCCAGTCCATTTCAATTACAACTACTATGGTCAGCCCCAGTTCACAGGCCTGCCTTGAGCTGAGGCCCCAAAGTGACTAATTCCCTGTCACATCACCAGAGTGGTCTGAGGTAGTAGAAAATATCAGACCTTGATTAGCACTAATTGTGAAAATCATGAAAAACATGCTGAGAAAACAACATACATAAACCTTAAATCTGCATGAATTTATTGTTTGCAATGAATTAATTTTGCCTATCTACTTTCATATAAATTCTTTCCCTTCATATCCACCTCCTACTATCCCTGCACACCCCATAGCAATTTATGAAGTGGGGGATATATACACATCTCACCTAGTAATTTGAATCTGACCCTGGTATTATTCTATTAAGTTAATGAAAACATTTATGGAAGAAATTTCTTCTGGATTTCCCATCAATTATTGCTCCCACCAGTAACTGAAATTTCTAATGCCCTTAGAGTTTAGACAAAACAAAGAAGAAAATCTAAATAGAATTCCTTTTATGTTTGAAGTAATATATCTATATCCTTACAGTCTGGACCTCTCAATACCTTGATTAGAGTTTTTCTGAAGACTTCAGAATCTGCCAAAGACATATGTCTGAGAACAGCAATGCAAAAAATACCAGCAGCTGTCAATACCTGATGATACTTGAGTTAGCTTCCAAGGTTTCTGCTTTGTTGCACTTCCAATATTCTCTGAAGAAAAGATATAGGGCAGTCTTGAGGAGTATTAGACAAATAAAATATGTATTAGGTGTGTTTTTGAAAACAAAAGGTTGTATGTGAGAGAAAATATGCCAATTACATCTCAGTATATCTCAGCAAATAGAATAAAAGATAAGTGCAAATAAGAAGTGAGGCCTGAAGGAGGCAGAAGTGGAGAGAGGTTGAGATGAATACAACACAAAAGCAAAGAGAATAAAAAAAAGAGACTATATTCTCCGAGTGTGTATTACACAAAAGATCAATAGTTATCTTTTCTGTAAGCGAGGGCTTTCAAACAATAGAATATGAACAATTTGAATTGTCAAATGATGTGTCATTCCTCCTACTTCTTTCTCAATATTCAGCCTCTCAAACACTGCTGAAACAGAATGGTCCTTCTTTTATAAATAATTTCCAAAGGTGGTTTGTCATCAAGGACATTTCATCAAATAGCAACAAAAAGATAATGAAATGGTATAGACCAATACGTTCTCTTTGTAAAATTAAAACGGCTCATCCATACTTCAATATCTTCAGTCCATCCATCCATACTGCATTAACATTAATCTATGTAATTGTTTAACCTGCTATCTTCCTATTCTCAATGAGTGGCTGGCAAAATTTGACAGGTATAAGTGCAGGTGCGTGCTACTGATTTATTTCTGTTATTGTTATGCACAGTTTTTGCACTGAAGACACTGCTCCAGTACAAAGTTTGATGAATTCTTAGAGGAAAGCAACATACATTTTCCTCCCAGATTTTCTGATCAGGGAAGTGCTGAATATGGATTTCTTTTGTCTCCCAAGGAAACATTTGTGACCTCAGATTTACAACTGTTTTAAAGATACTGCGTGCACTGGTGTCCACTGACTGGTCAGTAGTATTTTCTAGTGTTTTGGCAGAAAAAGCGAAAATCAGTCACATGTCAATAAAATTTCATTAACAATAGCATTACTTTCACATAAGGACCAATGCACAATAAGAATTAAATGCAGTCTAGTAGTAACCAAGACACTTTAAATAGCACAGTATGTTATCATGCTCAGGCAACATTGTGTACAGTGCAGATGACATTAAATTATAGAAGGATATTGATAGACAAGGTAAACAGGCAAAACTGTAGCAGATTAAATTCCAAGTGTTAGGTTATCTATTTTGGACTGAAGGAGGATACATCAGGATATTTTGTAGATGGCATGAAGTTTAACACAGTGGATGCCCAAAGAGATTTGGAGGTTTGGGTACATTGATACGTAAAATGCCACAAACAAGTGCAGAAAGTAATTAAGGTAACAAATGGATTGCTAACTTTTATACTTAGAGGACTGGAGAATAAGGATGCAGGAGTTATGCTGCAGCTATACAAAACCCTGGTTAGACCCCACTTGGAGTTCTGTGACTGCACTTACAAAGGATATGTTGGCCTTGAAGGGTACAATGTAGGTTTACAAGAATGATACCTATACTTCAGGGGTTCACTTATGAGTAGAGATTATAGAAATTAAGCCAGTTTTCTCTCAAACTTAGAATGTTACAGGGTGATCTGATCAAAATCTTCAAGACATTAACAGAAAAAGATAGATAGATAAAGGTAAATCATGTGGCATATAGAGTTTAATTTAGATAGATGTGAGGTGCTGTATTTTGGAAAGGCAAATCAGAGCCGGACTAATACACTTAATGGGAAGTTCTTGAGGAGTGTTGCTGAACAAAGAGACCTTGGTGTGCAAGTTCATAGCTCCTTGAAAGTGGAGTCGCAGGTAGATAGGATAGCAAAGGCGGTGTTTGGTATGCTTTCCTTTATTGAGCACTTAAGTTGGAAGTTCATTTTGCGGCTGTACAGGACATTGGTTCGGAATACTGTGTGCAATTCTAGTCTCCCTGCTATCGGAAGGATGTTGTGAAACTTGAAAGGGTTCAGAAAAGATTTACAAGGATGTTGCCAGAGTTGGAAGATTTGAGCGACAGGGAGAGGCTGAATAGGCTGGGGCTGTTTCCGCTGAAGTGCTGGAAGATGAGGATTAACGTTATAGAGGTTTATAAAACAATAAGGAGTATGGATAAGGTAAATAGACAAAGTCTTTTCCCTGGGGTCGTGGGAGTCCAGAACTGGAGGGCATAGTTTTAGGGTGAGGGGGGAAAGATATAAAAGGGACCTAAGGGGTAATTTTTTCTTGTAGAGGGTGGTGATGCATGGAATGAGCTGCCAGGTGAAGTGGCGGAGGCTGGTACAATTGCAACATTTAAAAGGCATCTGATGGGTATATCCACAGGAAGGGTTTAAAGAGATCTGGGCCAAGTGCTGGCAGGTGGGACTAGATTAGGTTAGGATATCTGGTCAGCATGGACAAGTTGGACTGAAGGGTCTGTTTCTGTGCTGTACATCTCTATGATTTTATTTTCACTGGTTGGGGATTCTAGAACTGGGAGTAAAAGGTATTAAATGATATTGGCCAAAGGCCCATGGAGTTAGGCTATAGATCAGCCAAGATCTCGTTAAATGGCAGAATGGGCTTGAGGAACTAAATGGCTTACCCCTCTTCTGCTCATATGATATACCAACAGGTGTCCATAACACTGAAGTATGACAATTTGGCCCCCAATTAGCTTTGGTCAAATTGAGTTGTGAAAAGTTGATGGGTGTGGCTAGTGAGGATAGGATTTTTAAGTGGAGGATAATATAGCATTAATAGTGAATACTGCCAATGAGTAATGAACTGGAATGAGAAATCTGGCCAATTTCACAGTTCTCAACATATAAACTAGTTTTTTAAAATCTGTATACATCTTTACTCAATAACTTGTTTTGAAATGAAGCACAGTAGGAACTCGAGGCCAGTCTCTCAATTTGTGATGCAGCAATGAGAATGTAAAAATAACAGATCAAACTGTTCAGGAAATTTTTTATAAAATTCAGAAACCCATAACAGAGCTTTACCCCAACTCTCAATAACCAAACATGAAAAAATAATCAAAGAAATAAAAGTGTTCAGTACTGCCCTTCAATAGACCTCAACTATTCTTTCCATGCCCCAGGGAGACTGACTACACGATGTAGATGGATAGGGTAAGGATTATAATTGACATTCAAAATTGGCACATCATTTATAAAAGCACACACAACTAATTTCCTCACTAGAAAGGACTTCATACATTTTAGAAAAATATCTGAGCAGCCAAGCAAAATTTTCCAATGCATTTAGTTTTCAAGGTCTCCATGAAGCACAAAATTCCCAATGTCAATTACAAAGATCACTCAACGCAACACAGTTATTTTCTGATGTTAAACTTTCCTTAATCAGTAGAAGATCCTTCAGAGGCATTATCTAAAAATCTGCTTAACTAAAGGCACTCCACTGAAAAAGGATGATGTGACATACATTACAGTATGTGGAAGGCATAACATTCTATCCAAGATTTATGTCCATAACAGGCACTTACTAAAAGGACCTTCTAGGGATCCAGTGTTTTAAGGGTATGTTGAAATAGATTTGAAATGGCACAACAATTTAAATATCCACTAACAAGTTACTATTTCTTTAACCAAAAACTGAAATGGGCTAGATACCTTAAAAAACACAACTGATCTAAACTTATAGGAGTTTTATATTTCAGAAAACTGTGGGCAATTCATTTTAAATGTTAGGTAGTAACGAATAGCAGAAAAATTCTTTGATTTTCTAACTACTCCTCTCCTCACTGGGAGCTATATTAAAATCCACGCAACCACATATTATTGAGACAAAAGGTATTTATCCTGTCAGAAATACACTAAAACCAAAAAGAACAAAGGAAAATTAGTTATCACTCAGTTGATAACATCTTACATGCATCAAATCAAAATTTCCCTTTTATTGCATCAACTTGGGTGAGGTACATTTTTCCAGGAAATTGAATGCTTTCAGTCTTGCATCAAGTACACTATTAGTACATAGAGATCAAAGCACTTCTTCATCTCTGCCTGAGCAAACACATTTTAGATTCAGGATCAGATAAGAAACTTAGAATGTGCTATATAAATATCCCAAGGACAAAACATGGCACCAAATTACACAAGTATTATATCGATAGATGACCAAAAGTCTTGCAAATGATGTTGGTCTTAAGGCGCATCTTTAAGGAGACAGAGGGGTGCGGTGGTTTCAGAAGGTAATTCAGTGTCAATAGCCTTCACAACTGAAGGTACAATCACAAATAGTGAAATGAGGAAGATCAGGAACGTTCAAGGGAAGAGATAGGTGTGCAAATATTAGGGGGAGTGATGGGCTGTGGGAGAATGCAGAACTAGCACGAGATAAATTTGAAAGCAAGGAAGAGAATTTTGAATTCTTAAATTAATTTAATGGTGCACCTCTTAACCAGGAGCAGATGCAGTTCAGCAAACACAGGGTGTGCCAGGTTATTGGGAGTTGATCGAAGTTAGGACAAGAGCAGAGTTCAGATGACATCAGGTTTACAGAAAATGAAACAGATCAATTAGAAATGTGTTGCAACCCTCAAGTCAAAGCAACAAAGGGATGAGGGTTTCAATGCAAAGTCGAATGATGTTACAGAGGATGCAATAGATGTGGTATTAGTAATGTATTTATTTGCAGAATAAAGGTGCAAAAGATGGCATCAATGTTCCAACAATCTAGTTCAATCTCACAGTTGCCAGGGAGAGGAATGGAGTCTCTGGCTAAGTGAAGGACTTTATGGTGGGTTTTAAACATAATGCTAGAGATCATTTTTATTTTTGTTAGAATTGAAAGAACAGTTTCAAGCCCACTGCACCACTATGAAAGTATCTCTGAAAGCTTTGCCTTGAACTGTAACTTGGCAAATCAATCTTAACCAGGCATTTATTCCAGTGAAGGACTAACGTAGAAATGTTTTTGTTTCATTCACAAACATTTCGGTTCTTCAAATCTTTCGATAAATTCTGCCTGTTAAAATCTTTGCATGTAAACAAATCCAAAATTTTCAAACGTGTGATAGAAGATATACAAGTGGTGCAACTGGTATGGTGAGTAGTTCAGTGTTCAGTGAATGACAGCTCAAATTCCATTGTCGCAGTTTGAGAACACTTAACTCAGTTTTCAAGTCTAAAATAAAATGTTCCTTTTGACAAGTGTTAGCACAATACTGTTAAATTGCAATAAAAATTCAATTGGTTATGATCATTGTACAAAGTGATATTTAAAAGGATATGTAAATTTCTAATTATTGTCTTGGAGGATCACATGACAAGATTTATTATAAATTAAAAAGTAGTGACTATCTCGGTTGATAAATAAAACTTAAAACTCCATTTAACTTTTCAAAAAACTGAGAATTGCCTACTAGTTGTTATTAGGACACTTTACTCTCCTAAAACCAATCTGAATTTCATGCATGTTCTTGAAGGCATCTTTGCTCTATCTGGTTGGGTAATTGCTAACCCCAAGATGGACTATCATGGTGAGGGTTAAACCAGAGTTTCTTCCCTCTGGCCAAAGCCTCCAGCCTCATTAAATTGTTGGGTCTCTTCAATCTCTGCAAAAGCTCCCATAAAGACACTATTTTCTTTGCTTTTTTGCAGCATGATTGCAGGATTAGCATTTTTTATCTGTTCTTCAATTTCTTGTATTCAGTGTTTCTGTCAGATTTGGTGATATATTATAAAACCCGGCACATGAGAACAAGACAATTCAGACCATGAAGTCTGCTCTGTCTTCATGGCCTCAACTCCATTTTCCTGCCTGCTCTCCATAACCCTTCAACTCAATACGGATTAAAAATCACTGCTTGAGTTCCTAGGCGCAACCATCTTCAACTGCTTCATTAAAGACCTTTCCTCCACCATAAGGTCAGAAGTGGGGGTGTTTGCTGATAGTTGCACAATGTTCAGCACCATTCGCGACTCCTCAGATACTGAATAAGACCATGTTCAAATGCAACAAGATCTGGACAAGGTTCAGGTTGGGTTGACAAGTGGCAAATAATATATGTGCCACAGAAATGCCAGGCTACATCATCAATAAAGAGACAGACAATCAAACCATTGCTCCTTGACATTCAATTGTGTTACCATCACTGAATCTTCCACTATCAACATCTTGGGGGTTATCATTGACCAGAAACCCAACTGGACTCACCACACAAAAGACAGTGGCTACAAGAGCTGATCAGAGGCTCGGAATACTGCGAAGAGTAACTCATCTCTTGACTCCCCAAAGCCTGTCTACCATAAGGTACAAGTCAGGAGTGTGATGGAATACTCTGCACAGAACTGTACAGTATGTAAACAGACTCTTCGGTTCAACTTGTCCATGTCGATCAGATATCCTAAATTAACCTAGTCCAATTTGTCAGCATTTGACTCAAATCACTAAACCCTTCATATTCATATGCCCATCCCGATGCTTTTTAAATGCAATAAATGTACCACCCTCCCCCACTTCTTCTGGCAGCTTGTTCCTTACATGCACCACACTCCATGTAAAAAAGTTAGATCCCTTTTAAATCTTTATCCTCTCTCCTTAAAACTATGCTCTTTAGTTTTGGACTCGAGGAGAAAGTGAGGTCTGCAGATGCTGGAGGTCAAAGTTGAAACTTTATTGCTGGAACAGCACAGCAGGTCAGGCAGCATCCAGGGAACAGGAGATTCGACGTTTCGGGCACAGGCCCTTCTTCAGGAATGAGCAGAGAGTGTTCAGCAGGAGAAGATAAAAGGTAGGGAGGAGGGACTTGGAGGAGGGGAGTTGGAAATGTGATAGGTGGAAAGAGGTCAAGGTGAGGGTGATAGGTCGGAGTAGGATGGAGGCGGAGAGGTCAAGAAGAAGACTGCAGGTCAGGAAGGCGGTGCCGGGCTGGAGGGATCCGGCTGAGACAAGGTGGGGGGAGGGGGGATGAAGAAACTGGTGAAGTCCAAGTTCATCCCCTGCGGTTGGAGGGTTCCCAGTTGGAGGAACCCTCCAACCGCAGGGGATGAACTTGGACTTCACCAGTTTCTTCATCCCCCCTCCCCCCACCTTGTCTCAGCCGGATCCTTCCAGCCCGGCACCGCCTTCCTGACCTGCAGTCTTCTTCTTGACCTCTCCGCCTCCATCCTACTCCGACCTATCACCCTCACCTTGACCTCTTTCCACCTATCACATTTCCAACTCCCCTCCTCCAAGTCCCTCCTCCCTACCTTTTATCTTCTCCTGCTGAACACTCTCTGCTCATTCCTGAAGAAGGGCCTGTGCCCGAAACGTCGAATCTCCTGTTCCCTGGATGCTGCCTGACCTGCTGTGCTGTTCCAGCAATAAAGTTTCAACTTAGTTTTGGACTCCCCCATCCTGAGGAAAAGACCTTCACTATTAACCCTATCCACACCCCTTATAATTTTATAAATCTCTATAAGGTCACCCCTCACCCTCCGACACTTCAGGGAAAATAGCCCCAGCCTACTCAGCCGAAGGCTCAAACCCTCCAACCCTGCCAACATCCTTCTCAGTCTTTTCCGCACCTTTCAAGTTTCACAACATCTTTCCTATAGCAGGAAGACCATAACTGAATGCAGCATTCCAAAAGTGGCCTAACTGATTTCCCGTGCAGTCTTAACATGACCTCCCAACTTCCTTGCTCAATGCTTGCCAGGGTGAATGCGCTCTGACAACACTCAAGAAGCTTGACACCATCCAGGTCAAAGCAGTCCACTTGATTGGCACTACATCCACAAGCATCCACTCCCTCCACCATCGACACTCAGTACACACTGTTTGACAATCTACAAATTGCACTGCAGAAATTCACCAACGATCCTCAGACAGCATCTTCCAAACCCATGATCACTTTCATCTAGAAGGACAAGGGCAGCAGATACATTGGAAATACCACCACCTTCAAGATCCCCTCCAAGCCACTCACCATGTTGACTTGGAAATATCTCAATGTTCCTTCACGGTTGCTGGATCAAAATTCTGGAATTCCTTCCCAAATGGTATTGTGGGTCAACCCACAGCAGATGGACTGCAGCAGTTCAAGAAGGCAACTAGGGACAGGCAACAAATGCTGGCTAGCCAGTGATGCCCACATCCCACAAATGAGTAAAACAAAAAGACATGATTTCTGGAGGACTGGTTCATTTTCAGAGCAAGGACACAGGGTGGTGCCAGAAAGCACCAGCTGGAGGAAGCAATCACATGCAGGTGCCTCAGAATTCTCCTTTCAGGACATTTCAGATGTGGTCAAGCCCTTCACCTCCACTTTGCCTGCCCCCTACCAAACCTTGGAAGATTATATCAAGGAGGGTCATACATGGCAAAATGACCCTCAGACCCTCCAAACACATATATCCTCAGAGTTGCCCAATCAACTCTCTAGGATCAACTGGTTCCACTGTCGAACAGACCCCTTCACCTCAGGTGTGGGACCAGGGACTACATGGAAACATATTAGGAAGGAGATAGAGAAAAAAACCTCTTTAGGGCACACTGGTGGCACAGGTAACATTGTAGACTACATGATGTATCATGTTTGCATAAAGTTGATTGTTCTGGTACTACATTTGTTTGTTTGACTCTTGAGTAGTTCCAAATGTAACTGAGCTGGAATGGTGCCTACTTTCATCCAATGGTACATCTTGTGAGGGTATGTCGTTTGTATTGAGTTTGTCTGAAGATGAACAATATGTACAAAGGGCAATGGGTTCTGCTGACACCATTGCCCCTCATTCGAAAACATCCCTATTCTTTCCCTGGCCTTTGTGTCCAAATGTACTGCTGTAAATATGGTGGTCAGTGATGCCAGGTGTACAGAGGTGTTTAGCTCACAGGGAGTCAATGCATTAGAATCACAATAGGTTATGGACCGTACAGGCCTCTGCCCTCTACAATGCAAGAGGCTGTATATAATGCCCTTACCTTTTAAAGGAGCTCACATTGGGTACATCTTACATCCCTTTTCCTTCCTACTGTATACTTTCAAAATCCAACATGGACAGTGACTGAATATCCTTCAGCCCAGTGGCACTCAGCCTCCGCCTCTGCATGTCAATGAAGCCTGAACATCCAAACCCCATTACTGATAGCCCTTTCTTTGAGCACAATAGGTTTTGCAACTTCCCAGGTACCCACCCCACCAGTCTGCATGAGCCTGTGCTTTATTCCTAGCCCCTGGCATATCAGGTACCATGCCATGTATGATCATACACTTATTTTTACCTCCACCAAATCTTTAAAGCCAGCATGCTTCTGAATGTTGACAAACGGGCCCTCCTGCATGACTCCTTTTCCCTTCATGCTTTATCATATTTCCCTTTGCCCCTCACAATTGTCATTCCTATTTCCCCATAACCTGTAGCCCCCAAATACTGGCAAATAGGTTCCCAAGATTTCTTCCCGTGGCAGCTCCATTTCCCTTCCCTCAGTTTCTCTGAATGGACCTCATGGACTGACCATGACCCACCCCCTGAGTGACACAACAAGGATGCCCCTTTGACTGAGAACTGCTGTCCAGCAAGGCTGCCTGGTTGGTCAACTGTGCAAATTGGCATAGCAAAGTGAAGCAGGGATGCTATAAGCGTGTAAATAGATGTTAAGTGGGTGAGCACTAAGAGAGCAACTGAGCAGCCCTGAGACACAGAATGGTTCCATTGTGAGCTGGGTACTGTCCCTGCATTCAAAGTATCCTTTCAGCAGCCTTTCAGTGCTTGTTGCCACCCCCATTCACTGTAAGTCTGTGCTTCCTAAGCACCCTGCATTAAGATCGCAGAGGTGCCATGATTGTTGAGACAGGTTGGCAAACTTCAGGTGCCAATGTCTGCGCAGCTAGTAGCTATGGATCATGCTCTGAGATGCTGCTTTGTGCTGGCAATATGGAGGCTCATTGTAGCCAGCAGCAAACTGAAGTTGCCAAGTACCCACTCTGACTTCAATATCAAGAAGTATCAACATCGAGCATATTTGCACAGTTGGTGAGAAAGGAAGCTATTAATGAAGTGAGCTTTGGCATTATTAAGGCGTTTAACAAGTTACAATCCACCTTAATCGGCAGCTCTTTGCTAATTAGTGAGATATTTGTCTCATTACTCATAAAAGACATAGTGGGTTTCTCCCGCTGGACTCTTTCTCACAATACTACAGCAAATCTCATCATAGCTTATGCTACTTAGGTTCCGCACCAAATTTTATTTTGGGGTAATGGTCCATTTAATTTTATTTTGGGGTAATGGGTTTGGATACTTTCAAAAAAAAAAATGGGTTAGATTAAATGAGCAAATTACTTTGGTTTTTGGATTCTGAAAAAAACAATTACTGGTCGCTAGACTATAAGAAGAGTAAGGGAACTAACACCCAAGCACTGCCAACTAGATTCATGTTTGAAATCAGAGCCTTAAGAGGCCAACTTAGTCAACAGAGATCAGGGCTGTCCACACTCTCTCCGGCACTAAATTAAATCTGCTGAACAAGATTTTACAACACGTTAATTCAGGACATGAGAACTAGTGTGTGGGTATTGCTTTTTGAAGGACAGCAGATGTTCATCTTTTCCCAAGAGAAGGCCCCAGGAGTACAACACAAGGACAGACACTGGAGAAAGGAAGCCATGTGACTAAGACAGACTAGAATAGGAGACAAGTGCAGCATTATATGAAACAAGTCCCAAGGTTAACTAGGTTGTGAAGCATTCTATATCAAGACAAACTTATATACAGTATTAACACATAACCTGCTGGGAAATGCAAGTTATTCAGCATAACAGTTGTACTGCCACCATTTCACGTGGTGAGCAGGGTGCTGCTATATGTCTGGTCAAACTCCAAATGAAACTACAAATTCCACGATTATGTGGAATAGAAATACTAACCCAGGAAATACAATAATATTTTGGATGGAAGCTAAGGAATGTCCTTGGAGCAAAACCAAAGGCTATTTAACACACTATATGCTTGACCTGAGACAGCTCAATGCTGGCCCTGCAAAACAAATTTAAAATATGACATGCCCTTATCATGGGAGCGTTTCACTGTCATGTGTGAAAATGAAGTTAAAAATAAAGGGCAAATGTTTTAAAATTATTTTCCTTCACCTTCCACTGCAGTGACTGAGTGAAATTACTCAAAAGAATCACTTTTTAAAATCATCTTGGTAGAATAAGGTGGCAAAACCAGATGAAAACAAAAAAAGCTGTATGCCATGCCCAGTTAAAGTGGCATTGAAATGTAGTACAGAACTTCAACTATAAACTGCTTACAGAACTCAAGGTCCCTACTTTACCTGAGTGAAAAGAACACTAAGTAGTTGAAATTTTACAGGATGCTTTAATAGATGGTCAGTTTTCTCAGTCAATGTTTTAAAAAAAAATGATTAAACAAAAAGAAGAATCAACTGATTAAAATAATTGTACATACTCAACAGTACACGTCTTTCATCACACAAACAAAATGACAAAAGCACTGCAGAGATGAGGAAGAGTATTTTTTTAAATTTAGGCCAGAGGGGTGCATTTGTATTTTAAGTGTGGCCAGAAAGTCAGTTTATTTTAAAACCTACAACAGAAACAAAGATCTTTTCTTGACAGACAGCTGGAAGCAGAGCCTCAAGGGAGAGTAAAATATTCAAGACCACCGCAAATGAAATAACATAAAACTTCCTCCATAATCAAAACCTTTGAGTTTTGGTCTAGTGTCTAAAAGCTGCCATTCCCATTGTAATTTTCCCCTCAAATGGAACTGCTTAAAACATGAGGAGAGAAAAAACTAGGCTTACTAAGGTTAATATGTATAGATATCAGCAAATCAAGTTTCAAGGAGAACTAAATTTCTGTGGTAAAACCCTCTCTTTCATTAGATTCCCTCAACAGACAGAACTACAAGCAAAACTAAATAGATTCTGACCAATTACATACCCAGGATTACTCCAGGACAAGAAAAGTTGATTTTATTATCATGCTGACGATCACAAAATCAGACTGATAGAAAACCTCGAAGAAAGAATTTCTAGAGGAAGTAAACTTGTTCATGCATTTTGGGAGACTTTGTAAAGATGGTAAAGTTGTTATGATTCCAGCTGATGTATTACTGAACAAATCAGGTGGCTCAGTAGTTAGTACTCCTGGGATCTTGAGTTCAATTCAAGCTTTGGGTGACTATGTGGAGTTTATTTGCTTTCCCTGTGATTGCATGGATTTCTGCAGGGTGTTCTGGTTTCCTCCAAAAACAATTAGGCGGATTGGCCATGCTAAATTGTCCGTAGCATGCAGGGATATGTAGGCTAGGTGGTATTAGGCATGGGGTTAGGGAAGGGGACTGGATTGGGTGGGATGCTCTTCACAAAGTTTATGCAGACCTGATGGGCCAATGGCTTTGATCTGCACTGTAGGGATTCTGTGATTCTAAGTCAAGTCTCAAACTGAAATCTAGCTTGCTGGATCAAATTTTATTTTTGTGGTTTTGACAAGGTGGTCTTTCACTTAAACATAAACATGCAATGCTGCAGATTAATTGTTAACAAGCAAACAAAAAGCTTATTACATAGAAGAAATCAAGATAAAATAGAATAAACAAAACAATTTACGTATAACACACATTTAACGATTTTGAAACACAGGGTAGAAATCCTAACAGTATCCCATTACAGTACCAGACAAGATTCCGTTCTCTGTTTCACAGAGTTTGACATATCTGTAGCTGCAACTCCAATTGCTGAGAACCTAATAGATTTTCCTTGATCTCTGTAGGAGCTCCTCAGGGTAGTATCCTTGACCCAACCATTAGAACTGAAGATTCATCACTGGACTCTTCACAGAACATGGCAGAACTGAATTTCTCCAGTACTTTGTTTCTGATTCAGATCTCAAGCATTCACAGTTGTTTGCTTCTTTTAATGGAACCATTTCCGTAGTTGTTGGTCAGCTGGTCCACCTCCCAATACTCAAAATAGTAGTCTACAACATCAAGATAATCACTTCATGCAAGAGTGAAGAGGTCTGCTCCCAGATTCATCCAAGGTCTGTCTAGTATGTAATATATCATCAACTCTCCAGCTTACTTGCTTGACACTTTGAGTACTGAATAGGCTCATGTGGTCCTTGATTTTGTTGCTCATGTTGGCCAAATCTCTCACCTTCCTAAATTCCCTGATGGCTTTCATGCATGGACCTTAGCATCTCCTTAAGGATTCACTATTTCCTTTGTGCAATAGGCTATCTTGGGCTCAACACAGACATGTAATAGCAACTATGATTTTGATGCTTTTCAGCCACCTTTTCAATATAGCTTCTCCCAACAAAGCAATTATGTTAAAACAAATGATTAAAAACTCAAATGATAAATTGTCACCTCACCAGTACAGTTAAATTCAATGTCAGCTGTGGCTCAGAAGCAGCAATCAAATCCAAGTGAGAAGATTCAACTGAGTAGTTGATTTCAGTGTAATTGTGTTGATGAAATCCGCCTCTAATAGCAAGACAAATTTGTAAACCCAGCAAATTCTGCAGTGGATTCGGCACACCTTCCACTCCTCCAGTTCCATATGAAGACATAACTTCTTGTAAACAATTCCATTTACCGCATTGACATGCTCTATGCAAAGATCTAAGATAGGTGAGTATAAAACAAATGTAGAAATTTAAATGTACTGAGCACTGAAATCATCAAAGTAATGAACGAAATAGCTGACAATGCCATCAAGCAGCACTCATTTAACAATAACAAAAACAGAAATTGCTAGAAAAACTCATCAGATCTTGCAACATCAATGGAGAGAAAACAGAGTTAACAGTTTGGGTCCAGGGACCCTTCTTCAGAACTGAAATGTTTGCGTCAGCTTTACCCGTGTTCACCAGTGAAGTGTTTGTTTCGCCTGCTGAGATTTTCCAGTAATTTCTGTTTATCTCTCTGATTTCCAATATCAAGAGTTTTTTGGCTTCTTTTCTTCACTTGCTAATAAAGGGCTCACTTATGCTCAGTTTGGGTCGTGCCAATACCAGGCAGCTTCACACTTTATTACAGCCTTGATCTAAACATCAATAAAACACTGGTTCGAGATGCAAGATGAGACTGAATGCCCTTGACATCAAGACAGAATTTGACCAAAAATAGCATTGAGCTTTTGCAAAATTTAAAATCATTAAGAATAGAGGAGAAAACTCTCCATTGATTAGAGTCGCACCTAGAAAGATATATTTGTGTGGTTGAAGGCTAATCATGGGCATTGCTACAAGTGTTCCTCAGGACAGTGTCCCAGGTGTCCCAACAATCTTCAGCTGTTTAAGCAGTACGCTTTATAAAGGTCGAAAATGGGGTAGTTAGCTGATATTTACAATGCTCCATACCAACCGCAACTCCTCAAATACTGTAGCATTCTGTGCTTGTACACATCAAGAACCGCTTAACGTTCAGGCCTGGGCTGAAAAGTAACAAATTGCTTCACATAAGCGACAGGCAAAAAAAAGTTCCAACAAGAGTATCTGAGCATCCCTCTCACTTGACATTCAAAACAATATAAATCACCAAATCATCTAAAATCAACAGCTTGAATGTCATAACTGACCAGAAATACAACTGGGTCACTCAAATATTAAGGCTACAGGAGCAGGTAAGAAGCTGGATCTCATGCAGATAGCTCTTGACTCTCCAAAGCAAAGGTTGCTTCAAACCCTCAACCTCTATAAAAGAAAGTCAACAAGTGCATAGAAACACACCCTTGCAAATACTCTTTAAAGTTGCACAGGCTTTGACTGGGAAATATATCACTGTTCCCTTACTGTGTCAATTGCAATATGGGTGCACTTAAAAAAAACTAACGATCTTATAACTGCAACAGATCAAGACGACAGCTCATGAGGACACTCCCCCTCAGACAATTAGTAATGAGCAAGAAAGGCTGGCTTTACCAATGATACTCATCCCATGGGGTCACTTATTTTAAATGCAGAAATAGTTTTGAAATCCATTCTCTCTTTTTCTCCATTATGAAAGTCATTTCTCTTCAAAAGCACTTATTTGACTGCAAAGCACTTTGGGATATGCAAGGTGAAAGGAAAGTAATACCCAAATATAATCCATTACTCTCTTCGTCTTTAGAAATTGAGACCACTATTAGCCTGCCTTCAGATAAAACTATCAAACCAAATAATTTTAAAATGAAATTGCCCTTACCAGGTTTAGGAGAAGTGACACATCTGTAGCTTTGAAAAATGCTTAGTGTTATAATTATGTTTTTAAAATTATATCTTTTTTAAAAATAAGTAATAAATGTATTGACTGAGATTAATTAATCTACATGAGAGAACTGTCATAGCAAGAACCTGCAAGTCAACCCAAAACCATTCCTTGATCAGATTAAACAGTTAAACCCCAGAGAAGAATAGTTGAACTTGCCACATGAATTTAAAAAGTATCTGAATATGTTCAATTTATGAACACCCAAGCTTTAGTAGCAGTGTTCATAGCAGACTTCCATTCTTTTCACACACACTTGCATATTCTGTGGCGTTTCAAAATTGCACTCTCAAATTGGACACTGCCTAACTTTAGAGCTTTAGAAATCAGCTACATATTCACTATCATTGCATCTATGACAACCTAACTCAGAGATCAAACTTCGATCATCCCTGACCTCTGGTCTTGTTACTCACAGACTCAGCTAACTATAGAGAGGAAGCTATAATACTCGGAAAACAAGTGTCCCCAAAACTCAAGGCATTTTTGTATAGCAGTCTCTTTGGAGAATTCATCACGGGAACCAAATGCTAAGTGTGTCACTCATCACATCGGTCACTGGAAGTGCTTAGGACACCACAAAGAAAATTCTTTACAAAACATCCAATGGCAAAAGCTAACTCTGATCGCTACAATTACAGCAGACAGTTAGAAACAGAGAACATCAAAACCATTCAGTAAAGATGCAAATCTGACCCCTCATAACATTTATGATTATATGGAGACTGATATCAGTGTTTGGCAATTAATGTTGCAGAATGAAATGGAATTCAACCCACTTTCCAAATTCAACTTAATATCAAAGCAAAAAGGTACCAATTCAAAAATACAACTGCTCATGATGTGTGATGAAATGTATAAAATATATTAAGTTTTTTTGAACTTGGATTGTTTTAAATGGAGAGGCATTTAGTAAATGCTGTGAAAGTATTTTTTGAAAAAGGTCAGGAAATCATTAGATAAGATTCCCTATAGTATGGAAACAGGCCCTTCGGCCCAATAAGTCCACACCGACCCTCCGAAGAGTAACCCACCCAGACCCATTCCCCACATTCACCCCTGACTACAGGCAATTTAGCATGACCAATTCACCTAACCTGCACATCTTCTGGACTGTGGGAGGAAACCGGAGCACCCGGAGGAAACCCACGCAGATACGGGGAGAATGTGCAAACTCCACACAGTCACCAGAGGCTGGAATCAAACCTGGGATCCCGGTGCTGTGAGGCAGCAGTGCTAACCACTGTACCGCCCTAACAGTAACCCAAGTGCACCAGTTCCAAGAAGACACTTAACTACAAACAAGAGCTTGGGAGAATCCTGGAGTGTTAAAGAAATATGGTACTCAGATTTTTGAGTTTATGGCACACAGTATAAACATATAAAGCCCTTATTTTGACTTCAGTTCAGTTAATACCAGAATTTTAGTAGAGAAACATTAGAAGTTGAGTTCAGAAATAAGATTTTCATTTCTCTCCTAGCAGGTTTTAGTTCAGTCCTGCTCACAGAAAATCTATCACTGTTATGGCAACAGTTTTTTTCCTAGTTTGTGAAGAATTCAAGCCAAGAGAAATTGTGACAGGAATCTTCAGGTTGTTAGAATTAGAAAGGTTTAGGCCATTGGAATTGTGAAAGCCTAATGACATCAGATACAGAGAGGAAACATAAAATTGTTTGTACAATTCAAGAAAGAGAAACCAAAAGAAATTATTCACATAGAAACACTCCTCAGCCTATTGGCCCATCTTATCAAGATCCTGTTGTAATCTGAGGTAACCCTCTTCGCTGTCTGTTACACCTCCAATTTTGATGTCATCTGCACATTACTAACTGTACTTAAATTCTCCACCTTAACAAAAAAAAAACTACCACTAACGGTATCTATACCACTCATTATTTTATAAACTTCTATAAAGTGGCCTCTCAACCTCCTATGCTCCACTGAAAAAGGTTCCAGCCTATCCAGTCTTTCAAACTCAAACCTTTCATATCCAGCAATATTCTGGTAAATCTCTTCTGAACCCTCTCCAGCTTGATATGGGACTCTCTTATAACTGGGCCATCAGAACTGGATGCAGTATTCCAGAAGAGGCCTCAACCTCAACATGACTTCCCAACTCAGAAGACTGAACAATAAAGGCATGCGCACAAAATGCCTTGTTAACCTGTCTATATGTGATGTAAACTTCAAAGAATTATGTATGTACAATTCTACCCAAGGGTTTACGATTAATTGTATAAACCCTACCCTTGTTTTTGTACCAAAATACAATACCTCTCATTTATCCAGATTGAACTCTATCTGCAATTTTCAGCCCATTGAGCAGTCTGATCAAGATCCCTTTGGAATCTTAGAAAAGCTTCTTCATTGTCTAATATGCCACCAAATAAAAATCATCTATTCAGCCAGGTTTTATTTTGGGATTTTACTTTTCCAATAATATCTTCAGTTGATCATAACAGATATTACTCAGCAAACATATACTCTTGTATGTGACATATAGATTTCCACATTTAGCATCATGTATGCCGACACAAAAAGGTGCCATCAGTTACAAAGTGCAAGTAGCTTCATTATTTTTGAAAACATTTGCTGCACGAGCAGTCTCAGACCAGAATTTACTGCAATACCTAATTTACCTTGGTAATGGTGAGCCACGTTCTTCTACTTTCGCAGTCAACATATATAATTGCTCCCCCAGTGCTATTTGGGAATTCCAGGATCTTAACAAAGCAACAATAAAAACAACAGTGATATATTTCTAAATCAGATTGTTGAGAGAGTTGGAAGGAAATTTAGTCCTTGTAGTATTCCCAATCATCTGCTGCCCTTGTTCTTCTAGGCACTGACGTCAATGTTTACAAAGTGCTAAAAGAAGCTTGACTAGTTGCTGCAGTACAATTGCGTAAGAAAAAGGATAGAAACAAAAAAAAACTTTTTACAAGTTAAAAAATGATGAAGCTAAGAGTGTTTGCTACTGTCACTTTGTAAAGCTTACTGCATCTTGTGTCAAAGTACATGATAGCAAATGTGGAAATCCACACATCACATTTAAGACTGCACATGCTGAGTGAATGTCCTAGACATCAAGGCTACATTTGAGTGAATGTGGCAACAAGCAGGCCAGCAAACTGGAGTCAATGGGATTCAGGGAAATACTCTGCACTGGTTTGACGTATACCGGACATAGGATGATGATTGTGGTTGTTAGCGGTCAGTCATCTCAGCTCCACGATATCTCTGCAGGAGTTCCTCAGGGTATTTGTCCTTAGTGCAACCATCTTCAGCTGTTTCATCATTGCCTTCCCTCTGTTGTAAAATCTGAAGTGGGGATGTTCACCAATAAATGCATGATATTCAGCACCATTTGTGACTCCCAGACACTAAAGCAGTCTACGTCCAAATGCAGTAGACCTAGACAACATCCAGGATTGGACAGCCATACAAATGCCAGGCAATTACCATCTCCAATAAGAGGTAATTAACTATTGCCCCTTGGCACTCAATGGCATAACCATCACTGAATTCTCCACAATCAACATCCTGGTGGTTACCATTGACCAGAGCTTGCCATATAAATACAGTTATTACAATAGCAGGTCAGAGGCTAAGAATACTGAGGCAAGTCACTCATGGTTTGACTCCCTAAAGCCTATCCATCAATGTCCAAAGCAAAGGTCAGGATAGGGGAGTGTGATGAAATACACCCCACTTGCCTGGATGGGTGCAGCTCCAACAACACTCGAGAAGCTTGACACCATCCAGGACACAACAAGCCAACTTGATTGGCAAGCTCTTCCATTACAGTTACAACACTGGCATCTACCTGATATGGTGGAAAATTGCCCAGACATGTCTTGTAGACAAAAAGCAGGACAAATATAACCTGGCTAATTACTGTCCTGTCATTTTACTCTTGTGCACCAGTAAAATGATAGACAATGTCATCAACAGGGCTATCAAATAGCAGTGCTCGACGAGGACCAGTTGCGATCCCAAAACATCGACCCTCCTGCTCCTCAGATGCTGCCTGACCGACAGTGCTTTTGCAGCACCACACTTTTTGACTCTGACTCTGCAGAAAAAGCAAGCTATCCTGAGGACAGGGAGCATTTTAGACCTCAGCGAAAGAGAACAAAAGTTTGATCCACAAGTGAAAAATGAATAGGAGCATAAAATCTGTCTGTAAAAGGATTTATAAATATACGAAGAGAAGATTATTAGTGATAACAAAAGATCACAGTCAGAAACTGGGAAAATTATATAGGGAACAAAGAAATGTCAGAAGAACTGGGCGGGACGGTAGCACAGTGGTTAGCACTGCTGCTTCACAGCGCCAGAGACCCGGGTTCAATTCCCGCCTCAGGCGACTCTGTGTGGAGTTTGCACATTCTCCCCGTGTCTGCGTGGGTTTCCTCCGGGTGCTCCGGTTTCCTCCCACAATCCAAAAATGTGCAGGTTAGGTGAATTTGCCATGCTAAATTGCCTGTAGTATTAGGTGAAGGGATAAATGTAGGAGAATGGGTCTGGGTGGGTTACGCTTTGGAGGGTCGGTGTGGACTTGTTGGGCCGAAGGGCCTGTTTCCACACTGTGTAATCTAATCTAATCTAAACTGAAAACATACTTAATTGAGAGGGCAGAATTGAAGGGCGTCAGTATTGGTAAGAAAATGGTGCTACAGAAGTTTATGGAGTTAAAGGCTGAAGAAATGTTAGGGCCTGTCATCTACATTGCAGAGTATTAAAGAAAGTGGCCCTGGAAATACTGCATGCATTGGTGGTATTTTCAAAAATTCTATAGACTGTGGAACAGTTCTCACAGATTGTAATGTGGAAAATATTTAACCCATTTTTTAAAACAAAGAGAGAAAGAGAACAAAAAAGCAGAATTATAGTTCAATTAGCTTAACTTCAGTCATGGGGAAAATGCTAGATTCCATTATAAAAGATGTGAAAAGAACAAATGGAAAACATTAACAAGGTGGAACAAAGCCAAAAGGACTTATGAAAAGTAAATCATACTTCAGAAATCAGAGTTTCTTTGAGGATGTAATTCATAAAATAGATAAGGGAGAACCTATAGGTGTGATGTATTTAGACTTTGAGAAGGCTTTTTAATTAGATCCTTCATATGTTAGCAAACAAGTGGAATGGGGGAATTAATATATTGGCATGGATCGAGAATTGCTTCACAAGAAACAGCATGGCAGTAAACAGGATTTTGCCAAGTGGCAGGCAGTGACAAGTAGGATACCATAAGAATCAGTGCTTGGGCCCTAGCCACTTACAGCTTCTTTAAATGACCGTTATGAGGGAAACAAATGCAAGTTTGCTGACAATACAAAACTAAGTGGGCTTGAGAGTTGTGAGGACAATACAAAAAAGCTTTAAAGTGATTTAGTGAGTGGGCAAACACATGGTAGATGCAATGTGATGTTACATACTTTGGTGCAAAAAACAAAGGTGATACATTGGGAAGTGTGGACACACCAAGGCATCTGTGTCTCCTTGTCTACCTGTCAATGGAATGTTGATAGTCAGGTGCAGCAAGCAATTAGGAAAACCAACAGTAGATACTTTTCTAATCAACCTATTCAGAGATGCTGCTACACACCTGTGGAGCAGGAAGGACTCGAACCCAGGTTTCCCATCTCAAATAAGGACAGTACCATCGTGCCACAAGAGTCCAGACAATACTACGTTGGTCTTCATTGCAAAAGGATTTTTGTTCAGAAGTCATGATGTCTCCACAATATACAGGGTTTTAGTAAGACCACACTTGGAATACTGCATGCAGTTTTGATCGCCTTATTTATTAAGGTTATACTTCCTGGAGAAGACATGCAGCAGAGATTCTTTAAGTTTACATCAGGAATTATTTTTATTCACCCCTACGATGTGGGCATAGCTATCTGACCAGCATCTCTTGTCTGTCGGTCTGTAGTTGCCCTTGGGAAGGTGGTAGTGAGCAGTTTTCTAGAACCACTGTAATTCACATGCTGTCGGTTGACCCACAACGTCCTTAGTTAAGGAATTTCAGAATTTTGAACCAGTGACTGAAGGCAAAATATCTCCAAGTCAGAATGGTGAGCGGCTTTGAGGGGTCTTGCATGTGGTAGTGTACCCATGTACCCACTGCCCTTGTCCTTCTAGATAGAAGCAGTTATGGGTTTGGAATACAGGACTGTCCCATGAGGAGGCTTTGACTGGGACTGTATTGACTAGAGATTAGAAGGACGACAGGCAATTTGATTGAACCATCTAAAATTCTAACTGGATAGGGCTGGGCAGATTGGATGCAGGGAGGATGGTTATCTGGTTGGGACTATTGAATTAGGAGATACTGTCTCAGGACATGGAACAGACCATTTAGGTCCATTAATGCGGAACAATTTCTTCATTCAAAAGATAGTGAACTTGTGGAAGCAAAGTCACTAAATATACTCAAGAAACCGATAAATCTTGAGATTTTAAATGCATAATGAGGTATGGGGAGAAAGTAGGAACACAGTACAGTGACAGAGGACCAGCCATGTTCATATCGAATGGCAAAGCAAGCTTGAATTGCCCCTCGTTTCTACTGTTATGGACCAGGTCAGACCCTATCAAAATATTTCAAGGAAGTAGCCCGGACCCTAACTTTGCTCGCTGTTTTAAGTAGGCGTAAAGTGGACATTCTAAGAATGAGGCAGCTGGCATAATCACTTAGTTATAAACAAAACAGAATTCATTTGCAAGATTAATGCATGAAACACAAACAAACAAGAACAGAATACAGAATAACTTAACCTATCCAAAAACCCAACAGATTATCGCAACTTAATGCTGCTCCAAATTCTTCCAACAATCCCCATAAACACCCCTTGGCAAAAAAGGCACAATCAAACACAGGATCTTAAAGGAGAGTTGGCAGAGAGATTCAGCATGGAACACTTTCTTCCGTGTAGCTGTTTCTTTGACCAGCTGCCTCAAAACAAACTGATTTGTTGCCCTGAACAGCCAGACTGCGAAAACCAAAACAAACCAAACCAGAGAAAAGATGAGCTGGGAGAACTGGCCACTGGCTTTCACTGAACAAGAGTTTTTTTTTTATTAAAACCAAAAAGCTGCCTTAAGTAGATCACCCCAGACATTTTGGTACCTGTGTCTTTACAACCTCCTGAAAAAAAAACAAGGACAGTGTAACCTTGTTAAAAGAGGAGCATCATCACACTATCTTATTAGATGCTACGCACTGTTGTCACTAAACATCAGTAGTGGAGAATTGCCATCATAATACCAATGTCTTTTGATTGCGTACATGTGTGACTGTGCATGTGCACGTTTTTTGGAGGTGGGGCTGGGTTTAAAAGTGATGTAAAGGTTTTAACTAGTAGAGTCATATGCTAACAATCCATAATTGTTTTCTGTGGTTAGAATCTATATGTTTAATATAAGTGCAGAAACTGGTCTGTATTTTATGTTAGCTTATCAGTCAGGTAAATTGGGGACTTTGCAAGTCGCACTAACATTCTTAACTTTAATAATGATTCTGAGAATAGCAGGGCTCGATTTCCAGTATGCTAAGACGGGATCAGTACTGGGACCTCTGCTGTTCATGATCTACACGAATGATTTTAGAGGAAAAAGATGCTGATCTAAATAGTAAGTTTGCGATCGACACAAAGATTGGTGGTGTTATGGATAGTGAAGATGATTGTCAGAGGATACAGCAGGATATGGACCAGTTGGAGGCATGGGTAGAAAACGGCACATGGAGCTTACTCTGGACAAATGAGAAGTAATGCATTTTAGAAGGTCAAGTACAAGTGGAAATTATACAGTGAATGGCAGGACCCTTAGGAGTACTGATATGCAGAGAGATATGGGTGTGCAGGTCCATGGATCACTGAAGGTGACAGCACAGGTGATAAGATAGTAAAGGCAGCCTATGGCATGCTTGTCTTCATTGGAAGAATGTAGACAAGTTATGCTGCAGCTTTATAGAACTTTAGTTAGGCCACATTGGAATGCATACAGTTCTAGTCACTACACTACCAGAAGGACGTGGATGCATGAAGAAAGGTTGAATAGATTGTGCTTGTTTTCATTGGAATGCAGAGTTTGACTGGTGACCTGATATAAGTTCATAAGATTGTAAATGGCATGGAGAGAGTGGAAAGTATGAGGCTTTTTCCAAGGTTGGAGTGGTGAATTAGTAGGAGACACAGGTTCAAGGTGCGAGGCGGGATCTTTAAAAAGAGATGTGCGAGGCACATTTTTCACACAGAGGGATGAGTGCCTGGAATGCACTGCCAGAGGTGATGGTGGACATTGACACAATGCAGCTTTCAAGAAGCATCTGGACGAATACATGAATAGAAAGGGAATAGAGCGATATGGATCCTATAAATGAAGACAGCTTTAATATGGAAAAGCAAAATGTGTTGAAGCAGGCTTGGAGGGCTGAAGGGCCTGTACGTGTGCGGTAATCTTCTTTGTTTGTTCCATCTCAGTGAAGCATAACACACTCTTGATTTGTGTTTTGTCGACATTGGACAGGCTTTTGAAGTCAGTAGGTGAGTTCTGTGCCACAGGAGTCCTAGTTCTGGCTGACTTACTCTTACAACCACCATAATTATATGGCTGGTTTATCACAATATCAAACAGGAGAGCAGGGGCTACCCCCCACCAACATTTTAATCACACCATCAGTTACTTCAAATGCCTTGACTGTCCCTACACTTCTCTGTCAGTCACCTGTTTTCCTCTTTCAACACTGACCTTAATACCTACTTCTTTGGCCAAACTTAGAGTTATATGATCTAATATCTCCCATGTGACTTGGTGAAGCACTCTGAGGCATTTACTTCCATTAAAATGTATATATTCGATCTTTGATTATCCTGATTGGTGAATTTCGCAATAGTAATGCTACTGAATGCTATTAAGGTGATCAGATTCACATGATCAGATGGTCATTACTTAGCACTTGTGTCACATGCATATCATACTTGCAACCCAAGTCTAAACAGCATCCAGATCTCTCTGCTTTAGTACTTGAAGAGCTGTGAATGGCATTGAGCATTGCACAGTGAATATCCATATCCAGTACTTCTGATCCTTTGTTGGAGCGAAGGTCATTGACGAAACACCTGGTGGACATTAGATACTGTCCTGAAAAACTGCAGTGAGACACTGGGACTGAGATGACTGATCTCCAAAAAAACAATCATTTGCTATGACTCCTGCTAGTGTACAGTTTTCCCTAATTCCTTCAATTTTACTAGGGCTACTCAGTAAAATCTATTTTGATGGTAAGGTCACTCACTCTCATCTCACCTCTGAAATTCTTTTGTCCACATTTAGGACTTGGGCCATGTTGAAGTCGAGAGCTGAGCAGCCCAAGCAAAACACGAACTGAGCGTATTATTGCTAAGCAAGGGTTGTTTGATAGCACTCTCAACAGACTCTTCAATCATTTCGCTGATGATTGAGTGTAGGTTAATGGATGATGACTGGTAGGATTGGATTTGTCCAGGTGTCCATGCTACAATTGTGAAGAACCTACATGCGATACATAATGAATGGCAGCATGGTCAAAAAATTTGGGAGTGCTTCCAAAAGAGTCATGCATGCTGATCAAATCCTGCCTGGAGTAGTCATTTTCAATCATTTGTGCAATAATCATATACTTGAAATATTCAAGCTCGCTATAGGTACTGCATACCAAATACTCTGACCTTAGCATGGAATTAAACAGTTAGCACTGAATAAATGAAATTGATGTGTTCAACATACATGGGAGTATCATATTTACAGGACAACTCATCACTCAATCTCTCAGCACAGGAAGCAGCCACTCAGCACATCATGTTTATGCCAACTCTTTGAAAAAAAAACTATCTTGTCTCAAAACTCATCACTATAAGTGAATACGTTAATGCAGAATCCATTAAGGTTAACAAATGAAACTAGTTTATTTCTTGGATACACTGGACAGAATGTCTTGCATGGAATTCTTCAGTCAAAGGGAAAACTATTCTTTAGAGTCCACTGGAATTTGAGCCTCCAGAACAAGTGAACTGTCACAGACTTATTATTTCATCTGAATAACACTATCACTGCCAAAGAAATACTCTCTTTACTACACTGGATTGTAAACACAATAGACTATGTCCTCATGAGGAAGAATGAACACAGGATCTTGGACTGAAAAGGCAACTTAATTAAGATGACAATGCAAATTTATAGTTAAACAACAATAAATGGTGTGTAAATCAGTATTTTAGGATTCAAATTAATCCATAACAATATTTATTTATATATACTGGGGTTACAGTGCCAGAAATAAGACATTCAAAACTATTAGTGCAAGTATATTGAGGATGAAGATAAAGCTAAAATCTCAGGTAACTTAAAATGCAAAATCAATTAATGTTTATTGGGAGACAAGCACATTGGGAGAACTACAAAATATCTATCAGTTCTACAGAATTCCTAATTTCAGGCTACACAAGGGCAGAAAAATCTGAGGACAATGACCACTGTTGTAAATCTTCGAGTCTCTGCTTAAATAACACTGCAACAGACCAACATTAAATCACTTTCACAGCCCCTCACATCCACAAGAGTGTCAAAGCCAATGTTCAATCACTGTTTTTATTTCCAAATAAAAGCTCTAAGTATTATACCAGCTCAGAAAAGGGGAATATCTATGCTTCTCAGTAAATTGAAAATGACAACAATTTCAAAATACTTGCAAAGACTATGCAGCTTTTGGTTTTGCTTTCACATTTAAGAATTCTTTTGAACCGAATTAAAGCATAAATGCCTAGAAACATTCTGAGCACCAGTTAAATTGTGATATAAATATTATTTTCAAGTGCAGAATTATAATCTGCACAATACCTAAAGCATACTGAACAGAAGTGCAAAGCCATTAAAACCATAGCAATTATTTCCAGAGACAAGTTCAAACATCAACTATAAGGAAAGTGACAATGGAAGAATCTAAGTATGCTTCAGTCAGCAAAATTAAAATGCTGCAATAAAAAGACTGTATAACATTCATGGTTTTTTTCTGGATTTGGATTGAAAATTAAACACAGAAGGATGAGAGATAATTCCATGAAGATGGACTTTCTGACCTTTTCTGAAAAGAATTTGAAACAGTGACCTAAATACATCAGTTCCAAGAAAGCATGCAATTGCAACCAAATGACTGGGAAAACCTCCGTAACGTTATTAGGTAAAATGTTTAAAATTACTGCTTAAAACAGACAGCACAAACACACTAAGGGAGTTACTTTAGATTCGACTTGAGAACAGAAGGTTCAAAGCTTTTAGTCCAGAAGAACCCAGAATTCAGTTCAGAAACAGGAACAGTTGCTTCTAGTAGGAGAATCAAATCAGTTTCGAGGACTCCGTCAGCTTAACAAAAAAGGTTTTTAATCTGTGGATATTCTAAGCCAGGAGAGTTTGGATAAAAATCTTCATGTTGTTAGAACTGGAAATGTTTAGGCGATCAGAGTTAAAAGGAGGTTCATGCCAGCAGACGTGATGTTTTTTAAAAATGATTCCTTTCGAAGTGGAAGCAATTGGAAGGGACCATTTAAATGAAAAATACTGAGACAAAAGTAATATCTCCCTGGTGCAGAGACTCTGTAACTAATCATGTTGGGGAAATAGGTTGAAACTTTATTTTGATGTTTGTATTAAGAGCTTTCTAACTATGATCTCTACATTCTTTTGTACAACAAATTTTGGTTATTTTGTTAAAGAATACCAGCAACCACATGCAAATATATTTCATTAGCTAATCCCTACTATTTTAATTAAATGCAAAAATTAAACATGTAACTTAACAGGCCAGGTTTCATTCTAGATGTGACTTTCTAGTATGGCTACTAACTAAGATCAGAACAATGCTGCGAGCAAGCGGAAACTGACAGTTATGTTTTGAAAGAATTTTAATACACCATAATGTTACACTAATTTAAAACCAATGCTGAAGTATAGTATAATAATTTCCAAAAGTATTATAATTAACTTATAAAATGCTGCCATATAGTATAATAATTTTTAAAAGTCCTATAATCAGCATACAACGCTGCAGAAATACTGCCAAATTCCTGGAAGGTTTAATGGTTTTGGTAGCATTAATGGTTGAATGCTATTTCTCATTGACAAGTACACATGCATGCATGTTTGAGTATGTGTCTTTATTAAGTTGTGGATCTTGTATTAGACATGAGCTAACAAAGAAATAGCATCATATCTAAAACCCAACCTATTCTATTCAAACGAAAAGCACTTTCAGAAAGTACTGAAAGTTCTACTTTAACAAAGCCCTCTACTAAACTACAGCAAAGTGCACATAATATGCCAATTATTTATCGCAGTAAAACATGCAGTAAAAATATGAAACCTTTGCCTAATTATTAATAGTTGGTCAGCATTTATTTTGCTTAATACACTAAATTTTAAATTAAAACATAGAATTTCTAGTTAATATGTTTTATCCTAGTGTTCCCACTTTTTGGGTGTGATTAGAGGGGAAGGTTTGATGGTTTTAAACTGTTCCTAAGCAACACATCATTAAAATTGCTGCAACAGCTCAGTTTAAAAGGATTATGCCAAAAAGTCCACTTATACTTCTTCAATAAATAACTTTGAATTAGAGTCAGAAAGTAACAAGATTATGAAAATCAAAACCTGTAAACTGTATTCCAACTGTTTATCTTACCCTACCCATATTAGCCATTAGCAGGGGAGATCCAGGATCTTGACCCAGCAACACTAAAGTAATGGCAATATATTCCCAAATCAAGATGGTGAATGGCTGAGGAAATGGGGCAAGTCTTGATGGTGGTCTCCCACATACCTGCTGACATAGTCCTTCTAGATGGAAGAGGTTCTGCGTTTGGCAGATATTGTCTAAGATGTCTGTGAATTTCTGCATCTTGTAGATGGTACTTTCTGCTGCTATTGAGCAATGGTGCTGCAGGAGGTAAATATTTGTGGAAATGGTATCCAAAGAAGCAATAAATTCTTCAAATTTTGAATATAAAGACAAAAAAGTTCCTAATAGATCTCACTCAGATATGTAAATTACATTTATTAGCATAATTCATGAATAGGTTATTTCCAATAGTGTGATGATTATACTCAGAAGTCTTATATGGATGTACCTCCCATATCAGTTCTAAAGGAAATTACTCTTTTTATAAGTAATTTGATTTGTGCACATATTGAATCAAATCATAGCTCATTAATTGGTTGCTCCCAATAACATTAAGAACTCCCAAATTTCCTAAGAGTTTAAGCACAACAGAGAAGTTTAGAGTTATGATCCCAGCTAATTGCAATACTGGACAAATCAGGTCCCAGAATGAAATCTGGTGTTGATATGAATGCTTAATTTCATAGTTGGTTAATGTGGTGATTAGTCACTGAAAATTCACAGAAGGCAGAAGATGCTCTGTTATATATAGAAAACAGTGAGATCTTTTTACAAATATCATAAGAATGCTTCAACGTATTTCCCATTTATAGACATTCAATTACAGAGAAAACTTATACCCATCTTGACTCCAAGTTTAATACTTTACCTTTTTTAAATTCATGAATGTCCTGTTGTGGCTAGAACTGGGTTTATGGTCAACTTCCTGCCATTTTCTATTAAGGTAAGATTATTCAGTATCCTCAGAAAAAATTCTCACAGCCGCACCACTGCAATTAGGCTGCATCCCATTAACCATACTTTGAGTATGGTCTGGCATTGTCTAAAAAAAAACCTCACGTAAGCCGAATCATTGTTTCGGCAGGAACCTCAGCAAAACCACTTTGGAACAGGCAGTTTGTAGTGTTAGCAATTCCTCTGACCTTTTGCCAGAGATTTCAGCACAGACTATGACACAATGCCTTGGAGTTTTAAAGTACAATTGAAGTATGTAAATTGAATAACAAGTACAAGCTGGCATTATGGTAGGAGACAGGAGTAGTGGCAGAGGGTTGCTGTTCAGACTGGAGGCCTGAGACTAGCAGTGTGCCACAAGGTTCGATGCTGGGTCCACTATTGTTTACCATTTATGTCAACGATTTGGATGAGAATATAAGAAGCATGGTTAGTAAATTTGTGAATGACACCAAATGTGGAGGTATGATGTACAGTGAAAAAGGTCATTACCTAAGGGTATGTTAGAACCTTGATCAATTGGGCCAGTGGGCCAAGGAGTGGCAGACTGTGTTTATTCCAGAGAAATGTGAGGTGTTGCATTTTGGTAAGTCAAACCAGGATAGAACTTACACAGTTAACAGTAGGGACCTAGGGGTGCAGGTGCATTGCTCCTTGAAAGTAGCATCACAGATAGACAAGGTGGTGAACAAGGTAAAAATAATGACTGCAGATACTGGAAACCAGATTCTGGATCAGTGGTGCTGGAAGAGGACAGCAATTCAGGCAGAATCTGATGAGCAGCGAAATCGACGTTTCGGGCAAAAGCCCTTCATCCTGATGAAGGGCTTTTGCCCGAAACGTCGATTTTGCTGCTCGTCGGATGCAGCCTGAATTGCTGTGTTCTTCCAGCACCACTGATCCAGAAGGTGGTGAACAAGTTTACCTTCATTGCACAGAGTACTGAGTACAGGATTTGGGGCATCATGTATAAAGACATCGATAAGGCCACATTTGGAGTACTGCATACAAATTCTGGTTGCCCTGCTATAAGATGCTATCAAACTGGAAACGGTGCAAAAAAGATTTCCAACGATGTTACTGAGATTGGAAGATTTGAATTATAAGGAAAGACTGGATAGGGTGGCACATATTTCCCTGGAACATTGGAGGCTTAGAGGTTTATAAAATCATGAGAGTCATAGATAAAGTGAATAGCCAAGGTCTTTTCCCAAGGGTAGGGTAGCCCAAAACTAGAGGGAATGGGTTTAAGGTGAAAGGTGAAACATTTAAAATGGACCTGAGGGGCAACTTTTTCCACACAAAGTAGTGCATATATAGAATGAGCTGCCAAATTAAGTGGTAGAGGCGTGTAAAATTATAACATTTAAAAGACATTTGGACAGGGACATTGATAAGAAAGGCTTCGAGGGATATGGTAAAAATGTAGACAAATGGGATTAGTTCGATTCAGGTAACTTGGTTGGCATGGACGGGTTGGCTAAGGGGACTGTTTCCATGCTATATGACTATGATTCAAGGTGGCCATCCCACAAATTCTAGCTAAACATGACTTCTGAGATAGCCAAGGAGGCCCCAATGAACACCAATTGTGTCTACATGTGTGGTATATATCAAAACTAAATTGAAAACAGTGACGCAGTAAGCATGGAAAAATGGTGCTTATTTTTCCAATTGTTCACACCTTACAATGGCCTGACTGTGAATAAGAAAATACAATGAGAAATGTTGTCTGGAAAAAACTGATTTCTTTCTGCACAGATGAGTTTGCCATGTCATCAATTTAATGAAACATCTTTTTCATGTTTTTGTGCCGCAGTGCAACCTTAGGGAGTGTTTCTATACATTTACAGCTTCAGGCGAGCAAACAGGTGAGTAAGTGGGTGGGCATACATCACTCATTAGGGTCACTGGGCTCCACTCTTGAAAAGCTTATTGCATCTATAACTGCCTCATCTATCAGTTTGTTGAGCACCATATGGTGCAGCCAACCCTACACAGGTTTTCAGAAGCATTTTTGCAGGTGAGCAAAAGGCTCATCAATAGGCTCTTAAGGCCTCACCCCATTTCCCTCTCATTCTCCATTACTTTTATCAACTTTACTTTGCCTCCAACAGTCAGCACTTAACTTTTGCACAGGGTTTAGCCATATTGTGTGCTCCATGGAAAGATCTCAATGTTGAATAATCATTTGCCCATAATTTTGTGCTGTAGAGTGATCTAACTTCATTTAGACAGATTGATAAGATCACATGACAGGTTTGCACAAGTTTGATTAATTTGCATATTAGCTGGAGCCAAAGGGTATGTGAGTGTACGAATGGAACTTTGACTGCCAAATAGCCAAGTGGTCCAAGGACTCATGACTGGTTATTGACGGCAAAGCTTTCTGCTTCCAATAACTATGTGATTGGCTCCCAGGTAGTAACTCAACAGCTTGGGAGTGTGAAAATTGTGTCAGAAAGCAGAAGGAACTGTTTTTGCTCTACAATAAACATGCATTTCAAGCCTGAATGTAGCCAGTATTTTTTTTCCCCCTTAAGCTATTCTTCTTAACCAGAGTCCAGAACTAGAGGGCAAAGATTTAGGGTGAGAGGGGAAAGATATAAAAGAGACCTACTGGGCAACTTTTTCACACAGAGGGTGGTACGTGTAAGAAATGAGCTGCCAGAGGAAGTGGTGGAGGCTGGTACAATTGCAACATTTAAGAGGCATTTGGATGGGTATATGAATAGGAAGGGTTTGGAGGGATATGGGCCAGGTGCTGGCAGGTGGGACTAGATTGGGTTGGACCGAAGGGTCTGTTTCCATGCTGTACATCTCTATGACTCTGTAAGCTAGAAACTAAGTGTGAACCAACCACCTTGCATCTTTTACAAGTGAAAGTATTTAGAGAAGGAGAATCAAGGAGCAGCACATGCTAACAGGCCAAAAGCACCTCAGCAGAATGTGAAGAGACAACTGAACTCCGCCCCAGGCTTTCTAACCAACCACAGCACCCATTTTGTGTGTGTGTGTGTGTGTGTGTGTGTGTGTGTGTGTGTTGGGGGGGGGGGGGGGTCAGAGAGAGGGAGAGAGAGAGGGAGAGGGAGAGAGAGAGAGAAAGAGAGGGGGGGGGAAAGAGAGAGAGAGAGAGAGAGGGTTCATTTATAAAAGGGTTAGAAATTTAACTGTTTAGAGTTATATGTCAACATCAAAATTCTTTATATCGAGTAAATAATCATTTTTTATAGATACAGAAAGCTGGTCCATGCTTTCTGTCAACCTGGCTCTGAAAGACTGGGAAACTGGGAAATTCAATTCTGCTTACTTTCTAAAATCTAACTTTCACGAATAACAGGGTCTTGATTTCTTGCACATTATACCAGTGAGGCATAACTATCTGCTGGCCATGCCCAACATGGGGCAACATAGCAGCAAAACAGAAACCTCACTGGTCAACTTGGCCCATATCTTTCTCCAGCCACACAGTATAAAATAACATCCTACATATATGACTATAAATTAGATTTACATTTTTTTAAATCCTCATTATCTTGCCTAGGAACCAAGTTCATATAATCAAAACTCTTGCAAACTTGCTATCCTGAGCTATTTTGTACTTTGCACAAATGTTTCCTTTCTGCTTAGTCTCTTTGACAAGGTTATTAATAAATATTGCAAATGGCAGAAGTCACTGCATTTTTCCCAATGGAATGTCACTGCTCATTGTTGCTCAATTCTAATAATTAGCACTTATAAATATGTTCTGCTTCTTATTGTCAAGGCCAATTTTCTATCCAACTTACAATCTTGCCAGAATTCCCCAGAGCTATCACTTCAGTTATCTTTTGTAAAGGACCTTGTCAAATGCATTTTGAAAGTCAAGTTGTCTACTATCTTTTTTTCAGAATCATCAGTTTAGTTACACAGCAGAAGAAAATAATTTAATTGTTCCATTTCAACTATCTTATAATGAACTCATGCTAGTTTTTTTTGGGTCAACAGTCAAAACAGATCTTGCTGAATTAGCTGTTTTCTAATAAAGTCAATTTTTCCACTTACCATGTCAAGAATATGGCCATATGTTCCTCGGACTGCCAGGAATGCCACATCCCAAAGATCAGCTCTTTTCCAAATATTTCAGTCTCATCAATTTTCAAAACAAGATTCCAATCAAATAGTTCATTTCTACTCATTTCTTCATTTCCTCTGATCTGTTGCCATACCCTATTTTGTCTTATATCTTCTGGTCTAGTAACACAAGAAAATTCTAGAAAATAGGATTCTTGGGAATATTTCAGTATCCCAAAAGCACAGGAGAAATGCAAAATATTTTAATAATACCCTGCGCAAGTGGTGCCAAAAAATGGCAATTTGAAGCAAGAATCGCCACGAGGTTCATCTTTATAGCAACCAGTGAAAGAGGAGAAATTCTACCAGCACAACGAGAGAGATCATACGCCTGTATGTTGACATATTTTCAACAGTATACTAAGTTACCAACTCAGATAGCGTCTAGGCCAGATCAGCTTATTGGATGTCTCTTTCCTGTCCTGGATTAAGTTAATGTAACTCAGATAAAATCTTCTTTTGATCTTTATTACTTCCATTACATTACAAGCTCCAGATAATCTTTATCTTGTAGTTTTAATGCAATTTATTCTGTACATACATGTTTTTAAAACTTCTCCCGATCATAACCAACGGTTACAAGCCAAGTTTATAACCATCCTCAGACCACAAGACATATAACCAAGATGTAGGCTATCCAATCTATCAAGTCTGCTTTGACAATAAGATCAGTGCTGCTCTGAAATATTCTCAACTTCACTTTCTGGCTTTACCTCATAACCAGTAATTCCCTTGTTGATTGAAAATCTGTCTGTCCTAACCTTATACATACCTTGTCACCTCTCCTAAGAAAATGCCCCCCCCAGACCCAGAAACTACCAAGGTGAACCTTCTCTGGCCTGCCTTCAATGCCAGTATATAGTATTCCAGGTGTAACCTGACTAGTACCTCAAATAATAGATAGATCTTCCTATTTTTATATTCCCAATTTCCTTCAAAATAAAACTAACAGTTTATCACCCATTGAACTTGGATGCTGGCTTGTGTAATTTATGCACAAGAGTCCCTAAATCCCTTCTTGCTGCACCTTTCCGCAGGGATTCTCCATTTAAATAATATTCTCCTTTCTGAACTGCATACCTTCACATTTTCCCATATTCATCTCTCATCTACCAAGTGTTTGCTCACTGATTTAATCTGTATCCACCTGCAGACTCCTCATCAGTCTCAGCACTTGCCTTCCCAACTATTTTCGCATTGTTTGCAAACTTGTGTGAAGCACAAACATGTCCCTTATCCAAGTCATGCTTTGACTTTCCACATCTACATGAATATTAAAGTCAGCCATGAGTAACACACTGCCTGTTTTCACATGCCCTCGCAGTCTCCTGCACTACTGAATATCTACTTGCAGGGGTCTATAAACTAGGCGAGCACGGTGGTTAGCACTGCTGCCTCACAGCGCCAGAGACCTGGGTTCAATTCCTGCCTCAGGCGACTGACTTGTTTGGAGTTTGCACGTTCTCCCCGTGTCTGCGTGGGTTTCCTCCGGGTGCTCCGGTTTCCTCCCACAGTCCAAGGATGTGCAGGTCAGGTGAATTGGCCATGCTAAATTGCCCGGAGTGTTAGGTAAGGGGCAAATGTAGGGATATGGGTGGTTACGCTTCGGCGGGTCGGTGTGGACTTGTTGGGCCGAAGGGCCTGTTTCCACACTGTAATGTAATCTAATCTAGTTCCACCACCCTCATCATTTCTTATGTCCACCCAAATGGATTTTGGATTTCCAATCCAAGAGCATTTCTCGCTATTGCACATATTCCATCTAATACTAACAAAGTTACCTCCACTGCCCTTCCTGCCTGCCTTTTTGAAAAATTGCATAACCCTGACTATTTAGTTCCCAACTTTGATATCCTTGTAACAATATCACCACAATGTATATATGGTCATACCCATTAACCTCTATTTATGACATTAATTTGCTTACTTTTGCTTTGAATACTATGTGCATTTAAGTAAAAAGCAATTGATTTTGGCTTTACACCATAACAATTTCTTCCTTTTATCCTATTTGCTGCTATTTTTAAAATTTTTTTCTTCCTTGTACACTACGTCCCTTCACATCCCACTACATGAAAACAGTTGCACTGCAATGCTGCCATATTCTTTTACTGTGGAAGCCGATGGATCCCATCTCCACAACCTCCACCCTTCCAGCCCCCACCTCTCTTCTCCCCACCCACACAACTTCTAATTAGCTTAAAATACTCTCTTCAGCCTTAGTTATTTGATTTGCCAGGGCACTGATGCCACCACAGTTCAGGTTAAGGCTATCTGACCAGAATTGCTCAATTCTACCCCAATATTAGTGCCAGTGACCCCGAACCAAAACTCATTCCTCCCCTACCAATCTTTGAGCCACACATTTAACTTCTTGAATCTATTCCCCAATGCTAGATTGCCCATTGTCAAGAATGATCCTGAGATTATTACCTTGGAGATTCCACTTTTTGTTTAAAAACTCTCACCAGAACCTCCTTTTCCAGTCCTGATGATATCATTAGTATCAACACGGGCAATGACAACTGGATCCCTCTCTCACTCCAAGCCACTCCCCAAATGCAAGGATTTTCCCTTAATCTGACACCAGATAGGCCATGTAATCCTCAGAATTTGCACTGATGGCTATAGAGAATACCATCTATCTGCTTAATTATATGGTATCCCACGACAACAATCCTACTTCCTCCCCTCATGAGAATGGCTCCCTGCATGACAGTGCCTCGGTCAGCTTGCCAATTCTCCACGCAGTTCCCATTTTCACCACACAACTTGCAAGAAACTCAACTGTTGGACACTTGCACAGACAGAGGCTCCATGAGAACTGCTCCTTACATTCCCATAACTACCTATAATTGCACTATTTTTTCCTTGATTACAGACCAAATTTGATTTACATAATCTAATCTATATTAATCTAATCCTGTAGTTACATACATGGGTGAGCTCTCTCCTCCCTGAACTGGTGCAATGTCTTAAGTTTGAACGCCAGCTCCTTTATTCAAACCCAAAGTTACTCGAGTCATTCAATTTCAACAATTTTTCTTTCTTTTAGCACATAGCTACATCACACATCAATTAAAGGTGAAGTTACTTATATCAAAACGAAGGAACCAATTACAAGATTTTCTTACCTAAAATGATTAAATAGATTACAGCTTACCTAATCAACCCTGGAAACATTGTAGACAGGGAATTAAAGAAAGTCCCCATACTTGATTGCTATCCAGTAGCATGCAAACGTATGGTTGCAATATTGTTCATGGAAGAATAGAAATCTAATTCCAACATCTAAAAACAAAGTTTTTCACTGTACTTCAGTACACATGACAATAAATCAAACATTTAGTGCCAGTGCCCAGTTCCTACTGAAACATGTTCAGTATCAGTTACAATCTTCAGAAAAGGAACGAACAAATTAAAAGTAGGGAAATTCAAGAAGTCTAACACCTCTATAGTCCTGTATTTTTTCATCAATACCCCTTCAAAATTAAGTCAATTTACCATAAGATTTTTTTAAAAATCAACCTTAAACATTATTTCAAAAGATACGAAAGTTACAAATATGTTCTAGGTGGTTTACTTTTCACATGCGAAAAAGATTCGTTTGTATGATCGATTAAAAGAATAGTTTGAACTGTCATCCTAAATAGAGGACTGCTCCTTCCTGTTACAATAGATGACCATTTGTATATTCAACAAAGTGCAATGTTCGCATGTTCCAGCAATCAAAATGAATTATACTGCACTGCATTCATTAAAACTGCTTTGTATTGTCAAACTGACATAAGTGATCTCAAGGTTATTTCTGGCAATCTCTACATAAAAGAGTTCGAGTGTTGGGTCGTTACCCAAAGGGCAAAAAGCAGGCAGCTTGCAGCAACACTACTTCCACAAAAGCATTTTATCAGGAGTTTACACAACAGTTTCCATACATCCGGGAAAAAGTCGAAGCAAAAACAAAATTTCTATCAATCAAATTGACAGACCAAAATTCACTCTTACAAATGACGAGGAGTGTAGCTCAATTAGAAATGTATTAAGACATACACATTCAAGTAGCATATCAGAACTTGAAATCTGTTCAGTGAGGGAGTGCTGTATTGTCAGAAATGCTGTTCTTCAAATCAGTTCCACCAACCAATTTCCCAGGTGCTTGCTTTGTTAAGCCAAGTGGGCATTTAAAATTACATGGACATAGAGTCATAGAGATGTCCAGCATGGAAACAGACCCTTCGGTCCAACCGTCCATGCTGACCAGATATCCCAACCCAATCTAGTCCCACCTGCCAGCACCTGGCCCATATCCCTCCAAACCCTTCCTATTCAGATACCCATCCAAATGCCTCTTAAATGCTGCAATTGTACCAGCCTCCACCACTTCCACTGGCAGAGTTGTGAATATCACTGTTTGTTAATTTTCCCAGACGCACTCCGATGTCCAGCGATACATGACATCCTGTTGCTTATTTGAGATTCCACTTGTTTATGATGAGCAGCTGCACCATTTGAACATAAAACAAACTTCAAAAGTAATTTGTTGCATGTAGTACTTCAAAGGAGTTGACGCAATACTACGCCTTACTTATTTATATGCATTTTGTATCAAACTTATGCTTTTATGTACCAAGTTGTACTTGTTAGTTCTTTATTTTAATACTTATTTTGCACAAATTCTTCTATAGGTCACTACAGTGCGCTAACATTTGTCCTGTTAAATGTATTAGGTAATTTACAGCAAATCATTGTTAAATTGAATAATTCCTGCAAATGGTACAATAAAAGAACTTGCACTTATAATAGTACTTTCCATATTCGCAAGATGACCCAAAAGCACTTTACAATCATTTTCCAGTGTCGTCACTATCACACCTTTGTGACAACATAAAATTTCACAATTTTAATAACTTCATGGATTAAAAGAATCAGCAATGATTCTTGCTGGAATAAATAGTTTCTCAAGATGAAAAAGGGGCAACCAGAGACTGTTATAAATGAATTCAAAGCAACATCTCTGGAAAGAAATAACAGAAACAAACTGTTCTCTGGGAGAAAGGAGATAATACTGCTTAAGAATCTGCTGTCTTACCGATGGGCAATTAAGACTGTCTGCAGAGTTAGTGCTCTGAAGTAAATAGGTTAATTGCAGAAAAAGCAGTGTTTTAAACAGACAGCTTACCCTAAATTCACAAGGAACAGGGGAGCTACTTCTGATAAAAATGCAAGCTACAAACTTAGATTTCCACAAATGTAATCAACAATGGAGATGAAAGAATCTATTGAATCATCAGAATGCCACACGAAAAACATGAAAAATACAAACTTGTACAAGAATCCAACACCAGAACAATTTAATAGCAGAACCATGAAGAACAACACCCTAGTCACTTGCAGGGATAGATACTGTTGTTGGAATCCTGGCCAGGCTCGACTATGAACCAGGTAATAGCTGAATTGTGCTGTGAGGCTTAGCTTGCTTATTTGAGGGATTTTAATTTGGTTGCTACATGTAATAAAGATTAAATCATTATTTCAGTACTTGATGGTCTATGAGATTTCTTAATAAGTAGTCAAATTAAAGGTAACTTGTGGTGATTTAACCACAACATCCTGTACCTACTTTGCAGACATAATTGTCTCCAAGAGCACATACATTAATTTGTTGATGGTGGGGTCATTGATGACAGAACATCAATACAATAGTCTGTGAATGAGGCATCAACTAAACTAAATTGTACAACTGTTTGAATACACAGATGAATGCCTTTTAGCTCTGTATTTCAAGAGCATTTGGTCATTTTCCAATGGGCTATCTTTCATATGTTTAAAAACCATACTAATGACTCTTCAATGGTACATAGATAAAAGTGTCCAAGTTGTTCTAGATATTAGCCTGCATTAGCCATTGCCAAATCTATTCTGATCTCGTTCAAATATTCCAATAAAGACTAAAGAAGAAAACTTAAATCACGCAAGATAATCCACTGATTTAGAATCACAAATTGTTAATCATTTTATAATTGTGAATGGCCAATTGTAATTATTAAACTAGGTGAATATCATAACATGTTCAATATATTAATTTGCAGAGAAATAAAGCAGCTTTAATGGCTCAATAAGCTTTCTGTACCGAGTTTTCCTTCAATGTTTGGATGAAGTGAAGGGAGTAATACACATAGGAAAGATAAATAATGATTTCAAATCAAAAGGGATATTATCACTACACTTTTGGTTAAAATTATCGTACGGTTAGCTTTCCGTCCACTCCTTAAGGTTCTTGGTCAATTTCAAAAAATGACCATAAAGAAACATGTAGTACTTAAATGGATGAAAGTTGATCAAGTGTACATTTTTGCTTGCCAAAGAATAAAGCAATTGTAGAAAGAAAATTAAGACTTTTTGAGCTTGCCAATGCAGAAAACATGAACACCTCAATAACTTAATTACATTGCCACATCGGTGCAGAATAACCTTGATACACAACCCCACAAACTCATCCATCTATTACTATTAAACCTACAATTTGCCATGCAAACAGAGTGGTAACCAAGATAAGATTCCCAACTGCCGGAATTCACTTGAGATTAATGGAATCTATCTGCACTTTCTGGTTTGAAGGTTCAACTCAGTTCTCTCCCTGAATGACAGAAATAAGCTTCAATATGTTCTGGCACTGATTTTTAAAAACCAATATAAATTTCAAATATAGTTTGCTGCACCACCACACAACCCAACAAAACAAATTTGGCTTCAATAGTTTTTGTGTCAACTGGAACTGGGAGATTCAATCCAAGAAAACATGTTTAAATCCAAAAACAAGAGTAAATTATCAAGATAATACTGTTGGCATTGATTGCTGACAACCGGTTTATGGGAAAAAAGACACAACAACCAAACAAGATCACTTGGAACAGGTAGCATTCTTAGAAAAGGCTTGGACTCCTCTACCTATGCCAATTGCCAACACACCTGAATGGACACACAAGTTAATTAATCAGGAGAATAAGGAATCAGAATGTAGATCCAATAGCAGAAGGTACGGGGTTGGGGGAGAGAAATGAAGTTCAGAGACCAATACGTTGAGTTTAAACACATATTCATGCATCAAAAGATGTTTTCAGTACATTTGTGACAATGGTGATATGGATCCCATTGTAAGTGGCATAAGTAGCACCTAAACAATATATTTGATGCTGAATAATCTTAAATGACAACTCCAAAAAGACAAACATTGCCTCTTAACTTGATAAAAAGAAAACGCTGTTTTAAAGAGAAATTACTCTTTGAAATGGATACCATCCACGAACATAATAGATATCAATTGATTTTGTATTGAATGAATACAGTTCCCCAAAAAATTAAATATATTTTTAAGCATAAAATAAAATGGATAAGTCCACATTTCTACAGTTACTACTACAGGAGACAAATTAGGTTCAATTATGCAGAAATGTCAAAGTTATTTCTTTACCCTCACGTATACTTACCAGTACTATATCTACGTGAAACCTGCATGCACTCTATATTAACTTTCCCATAATACATTATGCCCATCACAATAGGACCTGTGAATGTAATCTAATCATTCTGCAATCATAATTCTACACAGGAGGCTCTGCAACATCATCATAGGTAGGAAGCTATAACTACATTTATAGGAACTGTTTAGGTAAATTTGCAAAGTTACATTTATTTAACAAAATAGAAACAGAATACAATAATTCTTAAAAAGTGCTTGTCAAAATTAACAATGCAAATGTAAAAAGTATAAAATATAGACTTTAAGCTGCTTGATCAAACTTTGTTTGCAACTTCTGTTTTGACAGCCACGAATGACAGATTAATATAATGTCAACTATCCTCAGTACCATTTTGGGTTTTATGTTAAATATTCTCCATTGGCTTCATCGTCACTGACCATTCCTTGCAACCCACTGTGCTTGTATGCGACCTTTGAAAAGGTTATCTGTTTACTCCCAACTCCTTGCTCTTCCTTCATACCAATGTCTTTTTTTTCCTCTAGCGTCCAATTCATTTTGAAAATTACTCATGAATTTGTTTCCTGCACCCTTTCAGGGAATACATTCCTGATCATAACTCGGCATTAAAAGAAAAATCCAGCTATACTCTAGTTAAACAGAATTCTCTGATTGCTGATCTTCTTCCCAGTGGAAATAATTGCTCCTTATTTATCCTTTAAAATCCCTGATCATTTTCATCATGTCTATCAAATTCAACCTTGTATCTTCTCTGTTCCAGCTTCTCTAGTTCCTCCTCGTAACTGAAGTCATTCATCACTGATACCATTCTAGTAAATCCCTACTACGTTCTGCCTAATGCCCTGACATTCTCCACTGATTTAGCAGTGATTAGCATTGTTCTTGTTTTTTGTGCATTCAACAATTCTATTTCTAAAGATAGGAACCTGCATGCTGATTTTAATAAAGGGAAACCATCTTCCTCCAAGACTTTTGAAATGTTTCTTCTATTCCCTACAAATGTTTGCTCTGTTCAAACTCTACGTAACTGGGACAAATAGCCATGAATGAATAGAGAATTTGATTTGCTGTCGACTTGCTTATTAGAACATCAAGTGCCACATGTGCTTTCCTCAATTTCAGCAGTTGGAAGAAAATTAATTCTCTCAAACTATAGGTTTGAGCAACAAAGCAACACAACAATCTTATGAACCATTAAACAAGTGAACAGTATTCTAGATAAAATGATGCTTATAACCACCACAAAGTTGTATTGCACCTTAAAAAGGATTTTGGCATTCTAACCACCAGCCTAATACTGACACTTGTAAAATACCACTCTCTCATATATAATACCACAAAATCTTTTGATTAACTTTGCACAGCTTTACATTGACTAATGATTTTGCATAGAAAATGAGGTCTGCAGATGCTGGAGATCAGAGATGGAAATGTGTTGCTGGAGAAGCGCAGCAGGTCAGGCAGCATCTAGGGAACAGGAAAATCGACGTTTCGGGCATTAGCCCTTCTTCAGGAATGAAGAAGGGCTAATGCCCGAAACGTCGATTCTCCTGTTCCCTAGATGCTGCCTGACCTGCTGCGCTTCTCCAGCAACACATTTCCATCCATAATGATTTTGCATAATATAGCAAAATACAGTTGCAATGTATTTTCAGATATCCAATCTCAAGGCAAATAAAAACAGATAGCTGCACACAACACAGTTACAGCACAGGATTTAAAACATAAACGCTGATGCCAATAATACATAATAAATAGCCTTGCAGAATGCTTGCAACTGAGCAAAACTGATCTTGACTCATAGAACTTAGCGTACTAACCAGCATGGTATGTTCATTCTCTGCAACACGAAAGTTTTCTTCACAAATCAGTGTAACTGATGCACATGGCATACAGCAAAAAAGTCTAATAAATAGCTTATCAGAGGACAAAAGATTTCACCTTGGTGAAATTGCTTAGATTCTAATTCTACAAAGGTCTGTTATAAGAATTCAATGTTTCACTTCTGCCAAATCTCTCAGGTTGCAACGCTGAAGGCTTTGAGCAAACATACGTGCTCAATACTTGACAGCATTTGCCCACCAGCACAAATATTTCCTAACACTACACAAGTATTATTACCTAATTTCTGAAAGTGCTGCTGAACTCTTATCCATTATGGAGTGAATAAATTCATTCTAACCAAATAGTAGAAGAGCAATTGGATTTAAGGATAAAGATGACAAAGGATTTTGAGTAAATACGATAGCAAGAAATGATTGTGGATTGAAAGATGCAGAATCCATATGGGTGGAGAGTGGAGAAATAACATGGAAAGATTTCTTTGCCCATATAGTTTAACTAGCCACCACAGGATGTGGTTGAGACAAATAGTTTTAAGGTATTCAAACAGAAACTAGATGAATGAAGGAGGGAAAAAGGAAATACAAGACATGCTGGAAGATTCAGATGAGACAGATGGAATGGATGGAGACTTAGAAACACCAGCATAGATTAGTGAGATTATTGAGCCCATTTCCACACAATTTTTCATATGTATTTCAATGTAATTGGATTTCAGACTCATCAAATTGATAATTTCATACTAACAAAGCATTCTATTCAAGGTTTTAATGTGCTTATCCAGATGCATTAACAACTCAATGGCTCATGGCATTTATTTCTTTAAAATTTGATATTAGACAGCATTTCAGGTTATTCCACATACAATGACCTAGATTAATTTATATACCTTTATTTACCCTGTTCATTGCATTGATGTATAAGACATACCACCAATGAGTTCTGCTTCAATTTCTGAAGACATTATTGGTAATTAAAACAGCTTCTAAGTTCCTTTAGCTAAAATATTTATGTCTTGGGTTCAAGAGGTATTCAACTGCAAAAGTGCTAGTGTATTGTTTTTCTGATTAAACGCTATCTGTGGATTAAGCTAAGGGCATTAACTCCACATTCTAAGATCAGTGAGAAAGCATGATTGTACTAGTTAAAAGTTAAATGACTGACAATTTTGAACTAATATAGCAACCCCTACACAAACATTGAAGCTTCCATATGATTTCAATTGGTACGTTGATTCTAGAAACATTTATGCATCTTCTAACTTGCATTATACAATAAATATTTTTTAAATTTCCCAAAGTGACCTTGAATTTCTCTTTGAATTTGGAAACAGCTTCAGGGGTCTGCTTAAAAAAGGGGAAAAAAAAGAGATCAGGGCAGGGCACTGGAAGAATCTAATGTCATAGTGCTTGGTGTCAAGTAGCCCAAATTGCTCAACGTTCCAAATTAGTTGCAATTAGTTCTGGGCTTAATCTAATGGAGGAATTGCTTCAAATGTAGCAAAGTTTAGAAGTAGCACTCACCCAAGTCAGAAGGTTGGGGTTAAGTTCCACTTGAGCACAAATTGATTGGACAATTTGGTGAGAATTAAGTCAGTGCGGACACTCCACAGTTTAAGGGCATGCAGACAGATAGGGGATGAATGATTGCCAGACAGTCCAAAAGCACCAAGCAAGTCGTGCAGCAGTCGACCAAAGTCATGCTCAATGATCAGTTTTCTCTTCTGGATATTGGTCAGGGCCATGGTTCTCAAAGGTGTGCAGCAAGCACCAAGCTCACAGCACCATTGGAGTTCAATTATGAAGTAGGGAACGAAGGAGGAGTGGAACTGCAGTAGTGACAGGGAACAAACAAGCATTTCTGCGGTATTGATACTGACTTCAGGATGGTTTGTTGCCTTCCTTGTACCACAGTCACAAAGCAGGTGTGGGAGGGTGATCAGTCAAGAGCCCTGATCCACATTCCTACCAATGATATTGACAGGAACGGAGATGTGGTCCTGCAGTCTGAATTTAAGGTGACAGGTAGAAAATTTGAAAACAGGGCCTCAAAAGTAGTAATCTCAGGAAAATACCCAGTATCTAATGGAAGTGAGTATTGAAATAGGAGGATAATGCAGATGAATGCATGTCTGCAAAGATAGTGGAGAAGAGAGGGCCTCAGTTTTCTGGAACCCTGGGACCTGCTCTAGGGGAAATGACACCCATACAATGCTGAACGGGTTGCATATGCCCAGAGCACGGCTAAAATACTTGTGGAGTTTTTTGCTAGTGCTGATAGGGAGGTTTTAAGTAACACCTCAAGGGTGAAAGAGTAAGGAGAGAATTTCAGAGAATATCCCCATAATTCAGAAAATACCAGGGAAAACAGATAGCACTAGAATGAAGATTGGTAACTTACTAGGTTGAGTTAAAGTATGGTAGAAATTACAATTTTATCAATTAAGATTGTCACGTGTATGTGAATGCACACGGTATAATAAATGGCTCAGCATAATAAATGAGCTACAGATGTCATTTGTCATATAGAATTGTAATGTTGCTGCAATAGCAAAGACAAGGCTGAAGGAAGGGTGGGTCCAAGGGTTAAATATTCCTGGTTACAAGGTGTTCAGGAACGAAAGGAGGATGAGTTGTGGTCTTGGTTAAGATCACAGCAGCACGAGAGAGAAAAAAAGATTATGACTATCAGGTTCAATGGTAGAATCAATTTAGCTATAGCAAAGGAACAAGAATGGTGCATTACCATTGCTCAGTGTAGTTCACAAACCACTAACCAGTGAGAAGTATATTGAGAAAGAAATACACTGAGAAATTCCAGACAGATGCAAGTATTATCAAGTATTTTAATTTCCTGAATGCAGAATAGTAGTGTAAAGGGCAGCATGGGAAGTGTTCCTAGTTAGCATTCAAAAGATTTTTTTCCAATAATTAGTATCCAGTACAAGAAGGAAGGTAGGTATTGGCAGACCTGGTTCTTGGGAAATATGGTGTGCCAAGTAGACCAACTGTCAGAAAAGGCAACATCTAGGGAACAGTGTTCATTGTATGATCAGGTTGAGGATGATGGAGGAAACGAAAGACTGACAATTCAGATTAAAAACGATTGGCTTGGGGAGAATCTTCAAAATGGCAAGAATGCAACTGGACTGAATAGACTGGAATCAAAAGTTGGTTTGATAAACCTTAGCTGAACAATGGCTGCTATCATAGAAAAGATGATTCAGATACAGTCAAGGTATATTCCCAACAAAAATGAAAGGTGGGAGAAACAGATCCAGAGTAACCAGGACAAAAAAGAGATAGAAAATAAAATGAAGGAAAAGAGTGCTTATGACAGGAATCAGGTAGAAAATAGAATTGACAATCAAGTTGAATGCAAAATGTTCTGAAGTGAGTTGAAAAAGCAAACAAGATAAGCAAAGAGGGGTTAAGAAGAAAGACTGAAAGCTAACTAAGGGAAATCTCAAAGTCTTCTAAACGCACATAAATAGTAAACCTTTGGAAGTCAATGCCACGCAACAGATTTGACAGAAAAGTTAGAGCTCATGGAATAAAAGGGACAGTAGTAACGTGTATACAAAGTTGGCTAAGAGAAAGAAAACAAGACGTTAACAAGTAATGGATAATTTTTAGGCTGGAAGAGGTTTGGAGTGGAGTTTCCCTGACATCTGTATACAGACCCTTGCTTTTCCTAATTCATAGTAATGATCTACATCTGTGAATGCAAGGAACAATTTTAAAATTTGTAGATGTGACAAACCTTAGAAACACTGTAAATGAAGAGGAGGGCAATACAAAATTATTTCAAAGGACAAAGTGGAGGTGCCAGTATTGGATTGGGGTGGACAAAAGGTCAGAAGTCAGACAAAACGAAAATTTATAGTCCAACAAATTTACTTGACATCACAAGCTTTCAGGGCACTGCCCTTTAACAGGTGAATTGAGAGAGAAGCATGCAGGTACAGAATTTAAAGGCAAAAAAAATCAAAGTATCGTACAAATGGTGAGTGGAGTGTCGACAGGCCAAATAATAGGTCTCTGCAGGTGATCAAGAGCGCCAGACATCGTGAGTAAAGAGTCAACAGCTGAATAACAAGTGAAGGGATAACCTATAGTCCCAATAAATGAGACAGAGACACAAATACTTAGAAAATGGGTGGTACTAGAGTCTAACCAAAATAATCCAAAACTTCCCAAATTAATTAAGATAGAGCGATCATAACAATTTATCAAGCTGTTGATGCCAAAACAGGAGAGAGGAAGATTTTGCAGATACAAAACAGTAGGGTGAGGTCACACATAACACGATATGAACCCATGATTAGAGCTGAGGCCAACTTGACTTATCAGTTTCGGCGATTCTGCATTATTGGGTATCTCGAAGGCTACCTTGAAGGATGCTTATCCCAATATCAAGGCTGAACGTCCTTGACCGCTGAAGTGTTCCCGGACTGGGAGGGAACATTGCTGTCTGCAATTGTTGCGCAGTGCCTATTCATCCGTTGTCATGATATCTGCATAGTCTCATCAATATACTATGCCTTGGGGCATCCTTGCTGGCAGCGTAAGAGATAGACAACATTGGCCGAATCACATATCTTGCAGAAGTTGCCATGGTCAGTATTGGCCTGAACGCTGGGTAGTTTGCTGAGAACGATGGTCTGTTTAAGGTTTGGCTACTGTTTGAAGGCAAGAAGTGGGGGCATGAGGATGATCTGGGCAAGATGTTCGTCAATATTCAAAACATGTCAAAGGCTGCGAAGAACATGGCTGTGTTTCTCCATTCTGGGGAAGTACTGGACAATGAAGGGGACTCCATGGGTCGTGTCCTATGCCTTCAGGCCAACATCAACCACAACACCATGCAACCCTGCCACTGTAACCTCTGAAAGAAATGTCAGATCATCGACATGGATAATACCATCACACGTGGAAACACCACCCACCACACACATGGCAGATACTCATATGACTCAGCCAGTGTTGTCTATCTCATATACTGTAGGCAAGATGTCCCAAGGCATGGCATATTGGTGAGACTATGTATACGTTACAACAACCTATGAATAGACACTGCATAACAATCACCAGACAGGAATGTTCCCTCCCAGTCAAGGAAAACTTCAGTGGTCAAGGACATTCAGCCTCCAAACCTGGGGTAAGCAACCTCCAAGGTGGCCTTCAAGATAAACACAATTACCAAGAAGAAACTGATAGCCAAGCTTCGTACCAATGAAGGTGACCTCAGCCATGATCTTGGATTCATGTCATGCTGCTGTGTAAAACCTTCCTTACTGTCCTGTTTTGACACTATTACCATGACAAATTGCTGTGATCTCTCGACCTTAATTAGTTTGGGCAGTTTTGGATTACTTATTACTTTGGTTAGACCCTCAGCCTGTGACTCATAGCTATTATGTTATTCCAGTCATTTGGTTTGTCACCAGCACCACCTTATTTTTAATTTTTTGTAACTTTCTTTCTGCCTTATTTAATTGGATTATAGGTTACCTTTTTGCTTGTTATTCAGCTGTTGACAGTTTACTTTCAACATCTGACACTTATGATCACCTGTAGAGACCTATTATTCAGCCTGTCTACACTTCACTCACACCATTTCTGTGATCTTTTGATCTCTCTGCCATTGATTTCTGTTTATAAATTCTGTGCCTGTGCTTCTCTCTCACTTGATGTGAAAGGGCAGCACTTTGAAAGCTTATAATTTCAAATAAACCTGTTGGATATAGCCTGGTGTCATTTGACTACTGACCTATTTCAAAGGACATTGACAAGTTTGTGGAAAGAACATACAGGGACTGGACAAAAGATACCATTCTAATAGCTAGGAAGAAGGCAACCTGTGAGATGATGCTGTGGTTTCAGGAGTTTTTTTTTGTTTTTTGTTTAAAGAGAGGTTTTAAGACAGAGGTGCCAAGCTGTCTAGTTGTAGAACCAGGAAATAGTATTTGAGACCTTGGTGTTTTTAGAAGTTGGAACAATAGAAGCAGCCTGAATGGGTTCAGCCAAACTCCCACAGACCAAGATTCTTTAATTTAGCTTTCAGCAGCGGCTGCTGGGGTCTTGAAGTGGAAACTATTTTTTTCTCTCTCTTGGTTACAGCCAAAAGCTAGGGGTTCTCTGCCACTTTGTGTACTCAGAAGCCAAGTGAGGCAATCTATTTTCTGAATTTGCACTTTTGCCAAGGGCAAGCTTATGGTATGTTACTATATTGGAACCTTTAATTAGTAATATTACTGTATCTAAATGTTGTTAAGTTTTCCAATCGGGGAGTCCAGAACTAGAGGGCATAGGTTTAGGGTGAGAGGGGAAAAATATAAAAGAGATCTAAGAGGCAACCTTTTCACGCAGAGGATGGTACGTGTATGGAATGAGCTACTAGAGGATGTGGTGGAGGCTGGTACAATTGCAACATTAAAGAGGCATTTGGATGGGTATATGAATAGGAAGGGTTTGGAGGGATATGGGCCAGGAGCTGGCAGGTGGGATTGGGATATCTGGTCGGCATGGACGGGTTGGACCATCTCTATGACTCCATGACTCTAAGTTAGTCCAATTCCTTCTGTCTTCTATTGTATTTTAGCTGTCGTGTTTGAATAAATTGTGTTTTGCTTAACATTGAGTAGTTTGACCAATCAAATTGCATCTGGATCACAGCACTTCACATTTACCCTTAAAATAAGAAAACATTGGGTCTGAGCAACTTTAATGTATTTTGAGGGGATGTAGTCTGGTCTGGTCTATTATACACCTGGGTTTGTTTACAAGTTATTAATGATCACAGGTCAGTGATTGAGGCCACTTTCTTTATCCAATCCTTTATCAGTCCAACTTGGTTTTCTCCCTCTTTCAGCTCTGTCTCCACCTATCTCTTCCCCCTCCCCCATCCTATCCTCTGCATGAACACCAATTGGACCAGAAATATTGACCGATGTCTCTCCACAGATGCTGCCAGAACTGCTGAGTTTCCGCAATTTCTGTTTTTATTTAAGATTTCTTATTTTGCTTAGTTCTACTATGTATGATTATTCAGGGGTGTGCAGAGAATCCCGCATTTTTGGATTAAGGGTGCAATATTTTTCTAAACCTGCTGTCCTACTCTGAAACCTTGAATTGTCACCATTAATTTACTTTCAAGTTTTTTTTTTACAACTCTCCTTTGCTGAATCACCAGAATGAGCGTAACCTGATATTTACTATATATATGCGAAAGGAAATCACATGCTCTTTTTCCTAAATGAGTCATTTATTGTACAAGTTACAGGAACTGATCTCTTATTTTCCATTCTTGGATTTTGTTATCTATGATAACCAAGTTTTCAGACTCTCAAGTTATTATGAGCGGTTTCTTCAAGCAATAGAGAACAGAATTCAGTACAAAATATTACAGTGCATTTGCAGTCATAATTTTTTGCTAATTTCATTTTGTTCAGTGGCTGGCATCACAGATTGAAAACAGACATATTTACATTTGTTTGGATGGGTACTATGATTAGCAATAAGGCTTATAGTAAATATGGCAGCAACATATTTTCCGTAAATGCAATCCCCTCCCCATCACCCTCCCTGCTAGTTCTTTCGTAGCATTTCTAAGATTATAACAGACATTATCCCCTGAATAATTCCTGAGTGTACATCCTGATTCCTGACATTGCTTTCATAAACAAACACAGCATTGACCATATAAAGACAAACTGGATTTCTATTAATTAGCTGGCTGTATTCTTCCTCTCACTTTAACAATAAATTAGCAGTCTGGCACATTCAACAGTAACAGTGCCAATGGAGTCAGTCCAAGTAAAAATATACTTTTGAAAATAAAATTGGACATGCACAATCAATTTTTTTAAATACCTTTTCACAACAAAAATACTCAAAAGAAAAGGAAATAAACTTTCCACATTAGAAACAGAGTACTTTCTCTTAGCACCAAGCATAAGAACATGCCTATAAAGTACAATCACAGTAAAACCTTTATCTAGCATAATCTGTTAGATTTGAGCAACAGTCGGTACTCAGAGCACTAGTCAAAAATTGGGGGGGAAATGCCAGTCACATGATTCAACTGACAATTCTGCAACCAAGCGTTTACAAAGCACAGCAGACCTATCATATCCAGATAACTGGCAGATAATTAAACAACTGGTGGAAGCAAGTAGTGGAACAAGGCTCCAAGTACATCCCAAACCTCAAAGACAATGGAACCCAGATGATCATGCAAAAAACAATGCTGAAGTATTCAAAACCATTTTCAGCCAGAAGTAGCCAAGTACATGACCGATTTCAGCCTTCTCCTATCCAGTTACAAATGCCAGTCTTCGTTAATTTATACATTCCACAGAATATCCTGGTTTGCCGTTCCATAAAAAGCAAAACAAATCCAATCCGTTCACTTTACTTCTCCAAACTAATCACAATCTTCAGCAAAAGCAATGAAAAGCATTGTCAACAATGCTATTAAGCAGCAACTGCTTACAAATAAATTGCTCACCACTGCTCAATTTGTTTTCCACTGGACCACAAATCCAGACTGCACTTGTGCAGTCTAAATGCAGGAAAGCAAACTAGTTTGAGCTGCAAGGCAAAAATGACTATCTTTGATGTCAGGCATCATTTGATTCGTAAAAACTGAAATCAATGAGATTTAGGGTGTAAACTCCCTGCCAGATGAAGCCAATCATATCAGTATTTTCAAATAGAAGCTATTCAGGTTAGATACATTTTCCAATCAACCTATTACATACCTTTGGAAGAAGTGAGACTTGAATCTGGGCAGAGGTTGGGATATTACCACCATGCCATAAAATCACATATGTTCCTCAAGATAATGTTGAAAGACACAACTGCCTTCAGCTGTTTCAATGACCTTTCTCCATCTCAAGGTCAGAAGTTGGGATGATCACAGAAACACAGAACATAGGAACAGGAGACGACCATTTGGCCCTTTGAACAACCTCCACCACTCAAAATGATCATGGCTGAGCATCCAACTCAGACCCTGTTCTTATCTCATCATACCATTTGTTTGCTTTAGCTCTAAGAACTATATCTATCTCCTTCTTGAAAACATTGAATGTTTCTGTCTCAACTGATTTCTGTGGCAGAGAATTCCATAGCCTCTATAATCTCTCAGTGAAGAGATTTATCCTCATCTCAGTCCTAAATGGCCTACCCCATTTCCTTAAACGATGTTCCTGATGACCCCTGGGTTTGGATCCTATTCACAAGCAGGAACATTGTGAATATAGTTCTAACTGATTTAGTCTTCTTCATGTGTCAGTCCTGCCATCCCAGGAATCAGTCTGATAAATCTAGGTTGCATTGTCTCCACAATTGGAACATCCTTCCTCAGATGAGGGGATCAAAACTGCACACAATACTTCAGATGTGTTCTCACCAAGGCACTGTACAATTGCAGCAAGACATCCTTGCTCCTGTACCCACTGACAATTGCACAGTGTTGAGTTCTATTTGTAATTTCCCATGTTATGGACCAGGGCAGAGCCCTCAAAATATTTCAACAAGGTAGACCAGACCCTAACTTTGCTAGTTGTTTTAAACAGGTGTAAACTGGATATTCCGGGAAAGAATCAGCTGGTCAAATCACTTAGTTTTAAACAAAACAGAATTTATTTACAAGAGTACTGATTGAAACATAAACAACAGAATACCGAATAACTTAACTGCTCCAAAAACCCAACAAATCATCCCAACTTAATGCTGTTCCAAATACTTGAAACAATCCCCATAAACACGTATTGGCACAAAAAATAAAATCAAACACAAGTTCTCCCAGGATAGAAGTCAGGAACAGAGTACCAGCCTGGGCCTGCTTCTTTGGGTCCAGCAGCCTTTCTTCACACGATTCCTAAGACGACCAAACCACTGAAAAGCAGAGCTGGGAGAACTGCAAACATCCCTTTCATTGTACAAGTGTTTTTTAAACTCGAAAGTCTCTGTCTGAGGCAGTATCTGTTAGCTATTATCAAATTGGCCCTAAAATCCTTCACCTCCAGACTTTTTGGACTACGTCGTTTACGAACATCTCTGGGACAAAAAAGCCAAGGACAGCATAACCTTGTTAAAGGAGCAGCTTCTTCATACCAGATACAACAAAACCTTGACAACATCCAGTTACATCATGCAAGTGCTAAGCCATTATTATCCCTAACGTAAGAAAATTTAAACACCCTCCTCTGAAATTCAATGGCATTACCATCATTTGACTTCCACAATTCTTCCACAGTTATCGTTGGCCAGAACGTATAAATACAATGACTACAAAAAGTAGGTCAGAGGTTAGATTTCTGGAGCAAATAATTTACTTGCTGACTTCCCCTAAGCCTTTCTACCATGGATAATGATACAAGTCAGGAGTGTGATGGATTATTCTGCTCCAAACTAATGCATAAAATTTAATTATTTCATTCCAACATTAATAATTTTGATTTGATTACTTTAATATAAAATAATATATTTTATTTGTGGCCAGCAGTAAACAAAATTCTGGAAGGAAAAAAGCCACTCAACCCAGGGCAAGAGTAAGGTCACTGGCTTATCTTATTGTTGTTTTATGGCTCAGGCTATTGCATGTGAAATTTTTAAGTAAAAGACCTTACTCAAAGACAAAGTTAAAATTTAAATTGATTTGTACTTAATTATGAATTTAATGGGCCTATGCCTTTGTATTTGTATGTGGGTGTTGTACATATCTTACTTTAGAATTAAGCTCCATTGTTACTTTTGTGGTCTTGTTCTTTTGACCTTTTCAGGTGCAAAGACATTTGTGTTGGCAGTTAATCCCTGGATGATAACACTACATAGCCCAAGCAAAGAAATAAAATGGCCTCATGGGTAAGGATCTGTGAAATTGCTAAGTGAGACAAGCAGTTTTTAAAAAATAACCTTACAAAGAGATCAGCATGACAAAGAATGAACCAGATGACACGAAGAAGTTACATCAGTAAGATGAACATCACTTTTAAAGAAACCGATTAGGAATGGTGCAGTTACAACCTAGCTAAAGGCTGACCATGAACTTTTCGTGCACTAATAAGCCAAAAAGAATTCAGGGTGACTCTGATCATCCACTGGGGGTCATATTTAGCAGAAGTTACTAAGTGATAGATCTTGGGTGCTTAGTGCACAAGAAGACTGAAAATAGGAATTTCAGTCCAAGAGAACAGAAAAAGTGGCTTGGATCCAGTCAACCAGTGTAACAAACAGGCATTCCAAAGCAGACTGACTGTTTAAAAAAACATTTTATTAAATAGCATTCAATTTGTACTTTTGTTAAAAGCAATAAATTCTGTAAAACCTGGAATGGACTTGTAAACAATCAAGACAAAGTAGACTTTAAGATTGAATTGAGAGAGCCAATCTATAATTCGAATTGAGCGGGCTTTTGTGGCACAGTGGTAGCATCCCTATCTGAGGCAAGAGGACCAGATTCAAGTCCCACCCACTCCACAGGTATGTAAAAACTACTTTGAACAGGTTGTTCAGAAAATGTCTCTTGGCAATTGACTTAGGTCTTACAATTTAAATTAAAATGATGCCAAATCTAACATAGTTGCAACACTCAGGAGGTTCAACATCATTCAAGACAAAGGAATCTGCTTGATCAGCAAGCCATCCACTACCTTAAAGATTAATTATCTCATCAACTGCACCAGTATGTGTTTTTTCTACAAGATCCACTACACAAATCTGCTACCTTTATGAGAATTATGAGGGGCATGGAAAGAGTGGATAGTCAAAGTCTTTTTCCAAGATGGAAATGTTAAATACTATGCCGGATAGGTTTAAAGTGAGGGGGGACATGTTTAAAGGAGATCTTTTACAAAAGGAATTGTAGGTACCTGGAACACAATGCCAGGGAGGTGGTAGAAGCAGACATGATAGCAACGTTTAACAGGCATTTGGACTGACATATGAAGAGGAGGGAATAAGGACCATGCGCAGATAGACGGGATTAGTTTAGAATGGCATCATGGTCAGCACAGACATGGTGGGCTGAAGGGCCTATTCCTCTGTTGTGCTACGTTTTATGATGGCTGGAAGAACTACAGGAGCATCGGAGCACCATTGCTAGGTTACCGTCCAAATCATGCAGCATTCTAACTTGGAAATATATTGTGACTCTTATATTTACACAGAGTTAAAAATCCTGAAACTCCTCAGTTCATACAACAATGCAAATATCATCACCAAACAGAGAAGAGCACTTCATGAAAACAGCTCACCACCATAAAGTTAAAATAGCCTTAATCTAACGAAACCGTAAGGGTTCTCTCTCATTTGAGAGAGACAACTGGTGTTGATTTAACTTAAGGGTCACCATGCCTGTCACAAAGTTAGTCCCATTTTTTTCCTAAAAGTTGTTCCTTGGCTCAGGGAGACTCTGTCCTTGATTGTTTCAGAGGGGCAATAAACCAGGCCGGGCTCCGATCAGTTTGGTTTGGTACAGATATGAAAAGGATTTTGAGAGGCCTTTTGTTCACATGTAAACAGTTGAGACTTTAGGCCAAAGTGGTCATGTTTTAGAAGTGACCTGTATAAAGAAAGTGGAGTGGTCAGCTCTCTAGCTGAGCTGAGTTGAGCAGTTTAATTCAGTCTGAACTGATTGGAGGTTCAACAGGGAGCAGTGTGAAAACTCTCTCTCTTTCTGCCTTTCAACTTCAACCTGTAAGCATATGTTCCATTTATATTGGTTTTAAAAGGGAGTTTACTTATTGGGACTGTAGTGTATATTTGGAACAGCAAAATTAAATCTAGTTAGATAGGCTAAGTTCTCTAGGGGTTCTTTATTCTGTTCTTTGCATTTATTTTGTGAATAAATTTCTGTCTGTTTTAAAATCCAGTAGTCAACCTAGCTAACTTAATCTGGGTAATTTTCACTGTACACTTACTAAAACAAGTTGCAAAGTTATGGTTGGAGCTGCCTGCTTAAGAATGTTTTCAGTGGTGTGGCTTTGTCCACAACACTCCTTGGGCAAGGGTAGAGGATGAGAAGAGAATCCTACATTATTTAGCTTCAGCTGGTGCAGAAACTGAATTCATACTATTGGCATCATTCTGCATTGCAAACCCGTTGCCTAAGCTAACCAACCCCAAATTCTGGAAGCTGGTTTATAATGCAGAGTAAGTAGTATGGGTTCAATGGAAGTGCAGGTCTCACCTTATTTTTAACATGTTTACAAATTAACACCAGTGGCAGGTATGTTTCATGACCAGAGCCTCCAAGCCCTCCTTTTCTTCCTCTCCAGACGTCCCCACCAGGACCCTTCCACTGACACTCTCATTCATTTGGCTGAACTGGTCTTCACCCTCAATAATTTCTCCTTCAAATCCTCCCACTTCTCCAGTCAAAAGGGGTAGCTATGGCCACCTGCATGGGCCCCAGGTATGCCTATCTCTTTGTTGGCTATGTTTAACAGTCCATCTTCCGCAGTTACATGTACCACTCCCCACCTTTTCCTTTGCTACACTGACTGTATCAGTGCTCCCACGAGGAGGTTGAATAGTTCATCAACCTCACCAACCCATTGCAGCCTAACCTTAAATTCAACTGGACCATCCTTGACACCTCCCTCCCCTTACTGGAACTCTCCATCTCCATCAACAGTGACCGACTCAACACTGACATTTTCTACAAACCTACCAATACCCGCAGCTACCTGGACTACACCTCCTCCCACCCTGCCTTATGTAAAACTGCTATCCCTTATTCTCAATTCCTCTGCCTCATCTGCTCCCAGGAGGACCAGTTCTACCACAGATAGCCTCCTCCTTTAAATACCGAAATTTCCCCCCCATGTGGTTGATGATGCCCTTCAGCGCATGTCATCTACTTGCTGCACCTCCACCCCCCACCCCTCCAACCGCAACAAGGACAGAACCCTCGGTCCTCCCCTTCCACCCTACGTATACGTCGCATCATCCTCAACTGTTTCCACCACCTACAAACGGACGCCACCATCAGAGATATATTTCCCTCACCACCCTAACCGCTTTCCATAAAGACTATTCCCTCCACGACTACCTCATCAAGTTCACATCCAAGGACCACCCCCCTCCCCGACAAGTTCCCCTACCACAGCAGGAATTGCAAAATGTGCACTTACATCTTTCCCCTCACCTCCATCCAAGGCCCCAAAGGAGTCTTCCACATCCATCAAAGTTGCACCTGCGCTTCCACATGTCATTTATTGCATCCATTCCTCCTGATGCGATCTCCTCTACATTGGGGAGACAGGATGCATACTCACAGAGCGCTTCAGAGAACATCTCTGGGATACCCACATCAACCAACCCCACCATCCCATGGCCGAACACTTCAACTCTGCCTCCCACTCCGCCAAGGACACGCAGATCCTGAGTCTCCTCCATCGTCACTCCCTTATCAACTGCAGGACGAACGCCTCATCTTCTGCCTCCAAACCCATGGCATCAGTGTGGATTATGCCAGTTTCTTCATTTCCCTTCCACCCACCTTATCCCTATACCAACCTTCCAGCTCAGCACCGCCCTCATGACCTGCCCTAACTGTCCAGCTTCCTTCTCACCTATCCGCTCCACCCTCCCCACCGACCCATCATCATTATCCCACCTCCATCCACCAATTACACTCTCAGCTATCTACCCCTACCCCACCCTCCCATTTATCTCTCCACCCGAGGCTCCCACCATCATTCCTGATGAGGGGCATTTGCCCGAAACATCGATTTTCCTCGGATGCTGCCCGACCTGCTGGGCTTTTCCAGCACCACACTCCCTACTCTAATCTCCAGCATCTGCAGTCCTCACTTTCGCCGCATGATTTCGTAATATGTGCTGCCCTAAGCTCTACTCAAATGAAACATTCCAGTAATTGTTGCAGATGTTGCCTAGAGAGAATTGGTTTAATTTACAGGATCTATTTAAGAAAATAAGACCTTCAGCAACAAAACAGAAGCAATTTATGATCTCTTACTTGCAATTACACCTTTAGTCCCCAGTCAAGGCACATATAATTAGACAGGAGTGAACTTCCTACGTTGCAAAATTTACCCTGCACCCCCCCCATAAGTTGAAACAATATGGAAAGACATCACAGCAAAAAAGAAAACGTTTTCATTAGAACACTCATGAAGCACAAGGGAAATTTCAACGACATTAAAGGCACGACATAAACGCAATCTGGAGGCTCCTGTAGTGCAGTAGTACTGGCTCATACGTCTGAACCAGAAGCCCTGGTGCAAGTCTGACCTGCTGCTGAGATGTGTAATAACATCTCTGAACAGGCTCATTTGAAAACATCTGAGAGGGCAAGCTGCTGCAGCCTTCTCAAAATAAAAACATTTGCAATTTTTCAATTAGAAATCCTTCCATGACCTCATTTAAACCCATTTCCAATCTACTGTACAACCTTCAGACTTTGGCCTGTTGCACTCTCTGCAACCCTTCATTCCATGAACCACTAGATTAATAATTTTCAACAGCATCAGTCTTGTTCTCCAGAATTCCCTTTGATTTGCTATCTCTCTCCCCATTTTTGACTGCCTCAAAAGATGATATCGATCACTTCCTCAAGCACTAGTTGAAGTACCTCAGAATTTTTTTCTAACAAAAAGCACTCTATAAATACAAGCTCCTCTATCTACTTTGATCCACACACAAACCAGATCACAGAGTAAAATCAACACAGGGAGGTAGTGACATAGTGGTAATGTCACTGCATTACCAATCCAGAACCCCAAGCTAATGTTCTCAAAACAGGGGTGAGAATTCCACCATGGTAGATGACTTGAATTCAATAAGAATTGATCAAAAATGAACAGAAATCAATAAAAATGATGCTCATGAAGCCATGATCAATTGTCATAAAAAGTCATCTGGTTCAACAATGTCCTTATGAGAATGAAATTTGCAACCTTACCTGGTCTGGAACCTGGTCTAAAGTACATGTGACTCCAGACCAAGGCAATATGGGTGACTTTTAACTGATCTCTGGGCAAGTTGGGATGAGCAATAAATGTTGGTTGAGCCAATAGTGCCCACATCCATGAACAAATGTTAGAAAGCACCACTGTACCAATAGCCTAATATTCCACTTTTTACAGGAGTTAAATTAAATGTTAAATACACTTAAGTCAATAATTTTCTCTCAAGAACAAGCAAACTGAGCATCTGCCAATAGTGCAGGATTACCAATTTGCAAACAGATCAATGTTGTATGTTTGCACCAAATTGGGTCAAAATTCCACGTTGGTCTTAGTTAATACACCTAGAGTGAGGGAAGAACCTTCACTCTGACCATTTTGTACTAGATTCAGATTAGGTCTAACATGAAATACTAGGAGAAAGTGAGGAATGCAGATGCTGGAGAGTCAGGGTCAAAAAGTGCAGTGCTGGAAAAAGCACAGCAGGTCTGGCAGCATCTGAACAGGAGAGTCGACGTTGTGGACATAAGCCCTTGATCAGGGATGTGGAGGGGGGAAAGGGGCTGAGAGATAAATAGGGGCAAGAAGGTGGGGTTGGGGGGGGGGGGGGGGGGGGAGGAGGTAGGCGGAATGGCGATAGGTGGATGCAGGTAGGTTACTGTGATAGGTCAGTGGGTATGGGAAGGAAGATGGACAGGTAGGTCAGGTTAAGAGGGCGGTGCCAAGTTGAAGGGTTGGATCTGGGATGAGGTGAAGAGTGGGGAGATTTGGGAACTGGTGAAGTCAATGTTGTTGCAGGGTTCCGAGGTGTTCTTCCTCCAGTTGGCGGTGGCTTTGATTTGGCGGTAGCGGTGACCCAGGATTTGTATGCCCTTGGGAGAGTATGAAGGGGAGCTGAAGTGGTCAGTCTCAGCGGTGGAGTTCTATGTGGACCAGAAATATTCACAAGTGGACACTTGGTCTCAGTAGAGGAGACCACATCAAGAGTACCGAATGCAGCAAATGAGATTGGGGGGGGGGGGGGGGGGGGGGGGATGTGCAGAAAAATCTCTTCTGGATTTGAAATGATTCTTTAGAGCCTTAGATGAAGGTGAGGGGGAAGGTGTGGGTGCAGGTTTTGTACCTTGGGTGACAGCAGGGGAAGGTGCTGGGAGTATAGGATGGATTGGTGGGGAGCTTGGACCTAATGAGGGAGTCACAGAAGGAATGGTTTCTGCAGAATATAGATTGGAGTGGAGGGGGGAAAATTGGTTTTGGTTGTGGGGTCTGACGATAGGTGGCGAAAATGGCAGAGGATATTGCGCTGTATCTGGAGATTCAACGGGTGGAATGAGAGGACCAGGGGGTTCTATCCTTGTTGCAGTTTGGTTGTTTTGGGGGGGGGTTGAGGTTCAAGGGTGGAGTCACAGGAAGTGGAGGAGATGCAATGGAGAGCATTGTTGATCACGTGGGAAGGGAAACTACAGGTCCTCAAAGTAGGAGGACATTTGGGAAATCCTGGAGTGGAATAGCTCCTCCTAGGAGCAGAAACAGCAGAGGAATTGGGAGTAAGGGATTGCATTTTTCTGCAGGTGGGTTGCAGGCAAGTTAGCTATGGGAGTCGATCGCCAGAGATAGAGACAGGGAAGTCCAGGAAGGGGAGAGAGGTGTCAGAGATGGTCCTTGTGAACTTGAGGTTAGGGTGGAAGGTGTTAGTAAAGTTGATAAACTGTTCAACCTCTTTGTGGGAGCATGTGGTGTTAGCGATACAGTCATCAATGTAGCGGAGGAAAAGGTAGGGTGCGTTGCCGGTGTAGCTACAAAAAGAGGTTTGCTTCATGTATCCTACAAAGAGGCAGACATAGCTGGGGCCCACACAGGTGCCAATGGATATCCCTATCGTCTGTAGGAAGTGGGAGGATTCAAAGGAAAAATTGTTGAGGGTCAGAACCAGTTCCACCAATCGAATGATGGAGAGGTACTAGTTGGGTCAGCAGGAGAGGAAAAAATGGACGGCTTTTAGGGAGGGATGGAGGTGTATAGGGACTGGTTCTCATGGTGAAGATGAGGTGCTGGGGCCGAGTAATCGAAAGTCGTGGAGGTGGGCATGAGTTGTGTCCTGGGGGTATGTGGGGAGATAATAGGGGGACTCGAGATGAACTCGGTGGGGCAGGAGTCAAATGAGTGGCATTGAATCCATCAAAGTGTTTCTTCGAGCATATCTGAAACAGGAGTTTCAATTTATATAGCACCATCCTCAGGATGTTCCAAAGTACAACAACCAAAGTCAATTCTTAAGTGGGGTTACTTGTGTATGCAAATGTAGGAATTGGTTTTACGCAGAGAAAGGATTCACAAACTGTTGTGACATAAACAGCCAGTTATTCTATGTTTGATGTTGCAGCTCAGAACATTCGAGCATCTTCACTCATCTGCAAATAGTACCATGAGGCATGAACCCAGGCATTCTGACTCAGCTGCATGGATGCTACCAGTGGACCAAACTGACGCTTAATTTAAAGAAATTGATTTGTCAGCTAAGAGTGTGGGTTGCGTCTGTGCACAGCAGACATCAGCAGCATCATTTCATTTCTGTATACAATATCCTAAAACACACAGTTATGCTTCAGTGTAGAACTAATCTTTGAATAGAAATTGAAAAATCAAACCTATTTTTAGTCTGCAACTCTTCTATTCACTCCTGCAAACTGAATAGTTTGGCAGTAAATTCCTTTTAAGTGAGTACTATTATTCCCTTCATAACATGTACCATGTTCAAACATCAATTACAAAGTCATCTTCTGTACATCGATTTATAACTCTTAGTCTGTTTTGCTAAAATGCAGCCAGTTTTAAAAACTGATGGTATTTTTTCTTCATAATGACCAACGACAAAGAAAATTAAAATAAAATTCTTTTTAAATGTCACTTTTGGTTTGTTTGGTTGCCATCTCCTGTGAGGTGGTGAAGGCTTCAAACTCAACTATAAACTGGAGCACAATTTTAAGTACATTTGCAGTGTAGAGCTTTACTATATCTGTGACTTCTAGTCTTACAGATCTCCAAGATCTCTGCGCTCTTATCTCTTCTGCAATCCCAACTTCTACCATCCTATCAATGTTAGCTACCGAGGCACAAAGCTCTGGAACTTCTTCCCTGAACCTCAGCCCCCTCCTCTTTTAAGAAGTCACTCCTTATAACCTCTCTCTTCAACCAAAGACTTAGTCATCTGCTCTGATACGTTGCTGAGTGGCTGCATCAACCAGTTACTGGGCAATGCTCCTGCGAAGTGCCTTGGGAGGTTTTACTAAACCGAAGCTGCTATTTAAAATAGAATTAGTGCTGTGGTTGAAGGGATCACTGAATTATTGGAGTCTCAATTTAAATTTATTCGTTAAACTACAACCAGCTTGCACATACAGAGGACAAAGATCCAACAGGACAATTTAAAGGTGGAGAGTTTTTCTGACATTTCAGTCCACTTTCACCTCTTAAAGAAAACAAGTGAATTCTACAGTAATTTATCTTCATACTTTTTGCGGGACCTTGGATGCAAAATTGCTGGACAAAGTTGCACACAACAGTAGCTACATTTCAAAAAGTAATTAATTCCCAGCGAAGCACTTTGAAATATTCCGAGAATGTGGATAGTGCTATGTAGATGTGAAAATGCTTTTTCTTGTGCATATGAAATGATCAGACATCATGGTCAATATGATATGAAGAAAGATTGAGTTAAGCAAATAAAGTGCATTTTTGCCCACATCGAAAATATGGTGGTGGGTGTTCAGCCAGAGTTGAACTTTAAGGTTTGAAAGTCAATGTTTGATCTTCATTTTGGGCTGAATTAATTGAGGTGTTAACAACTATGTCAAAATTCTTAGGAGGAAGAAGATGGAGAAGGGGCAATTGATAGCAGAAGACATACATCAAAGTTGCTGCTCCTGATCATGAATCTTTTGGGAAAGTGATGTACAAGCAAGCTAAAATAGACAAGGTAGATGCTTGCTCTAATGGGAGAACTTAGAAGTAGGAGCTACGATTGAATGTTTTTATTCACTCTTGGGACCAAATATGTATCAGCTTCTAAAATAGGATGCTTCTTGATTCAAAATCTCAAGAGAATAAAGTGCTAGGGTTAAAATCAGGGACCGCCCATTTAAGAAACATTATGGTTTTTTGGAATTATCTTCCTGAAAAAGTAATAGAAGCAGAGTACTTAAACATCTTAAACACGGGTGGACAGATTCTCATGAAGGCAAGGTGAAAGGTTATTAGGAATTGGCAGGTTTGTGGTTACAATTAAATAACACCGTTGGCTCAAGGGTCTAAATGGACACCTTCTGCTCTTTGTTCATATATTTGTATGTAAAATTCAGCTGTCAATCAGGATCTAGAGCTAGAAAATAAGGAGGCAACCCCTTTTGCAATTTACCTAAAGCATTAAACTTATCACAAAGGGAAAATAAAATCTCAAACCAATATCCGAGACACCTACATTATTTCTGCATCTAAATACACAGTGCTTTATTTAGTATTCAGTGCAGATGCATTGCTGAATTACAACATGCAATCTTCAATCAGAGATGATGATCATACACACCATCATACCTATGCCAGCCATTTGATAAATCTACTCAATTAATCCCATTATTCTGCTCTTCGATTTGGGCCTGCAACATTTTTTTTCCTTTTTAAGTATATATTCAATTCCCTATTTGAAGATATTTTTGAATCTTTCACTCTTTCAGTTAATATATTCCAGATTATAATGCAATGCAGAAAATAAAAATCCATCTCGGCTCCCCTCTGGTCCTTTGCCAATTATCTTAAATCCATGTCTTCTGGTATCAATTCCCCTGCCAATGAAAATAGTTTCTCCTTATTTACTCAGTCAAAACGCCTCATAATTCTGAACTGAGTTCCTCATCACCATCCTTCTCCCATAATGAGAACAAGCAGAGATTCTGTAGTATTACTAAACCAACTTAATTTGTTTGCCCTCTTTTCTGTATATCTCTGTTAAAAGCTTTGTTTTCATGCCTCTGCATTCATTTTAAGAGTTCCAACATTTTTTCCCGTTAGATTTGGACAACCATCCGTTGTCACACCCGCCAGCTTGTCCCATTTTAGTCCCAACGTGTCCAAACATGCATTTACTTCTGTGAACAAATCATTACCAGTTGTTGTTCCTTTCAGTGACTGCATGGCTGCCAATTCCTCCATGATTTTAAAGTCCGTAGTTATCCCACGTACAAAGATGAGTAGCTGGGCTGTATCACGTACGTCGGAGCTCTCATCCAAAGCAAGGAAAAAAAGTCAAAGTTGACCCTCTGTGCTGCGGCTGAAGCTCCAGATTTCTCGCGATGTCCCCAATCCTTCTCGTACAGTGCTTCGAGAGAGGGGCACATTCTCGAATGCCTCCTTTTTCTCCGGGCATATTAGTTCTGCAGAGTCCAACAAGCACTCCTTAATAAACTCTCCATCAGAAAACGGTTTACTGTTTCTGGCGATTTTGGGGGATATGACATAACTTGTCTCGACAGCTGCATCTCTGGATATGTGAAGTTTAGTAAAAGGTCTTTACTGGTTATGCAGCTTAGTTAGCAAAGTGTCCAACTCCCTTGCCCGCTATTGATCAGACAAGTTGTTTTACTTCTCGGCGTGTTTGGTCACGTAGTGGCGATTCAAATTATAATGCTTGAACTCAGCGACCTGTGCACCACAAACCAAGCACACGGCTTTACCTCCGATTTCTGTAAATAAATACCTAGCAGTCCATGTCTTGTTAAAAACGAGGCATTCCGTATCAACCTTCCTTTTTTTGGCGTGAGCTGACATTTTGAGGGCTAGCCAGCAAGCATCACTTTTAACTGTTCATGCACACACGCACACACATGCACGCACATGTGCGTCCATACATAAATAAAAAAAGCATCTTTTTTAAAACAAAAGCAACACATTTGAATTGCGTGCATGGCGTAAATACTTTTTCATTTATGTTCTAACTTAAGATTGACCTCATGTGGGCCGGACAGAAACAACCAAAGGGCCGGATATGGCCAGGTCTGCTCTAAACCCTTCCTATTCATATACCCATCCAATACCTTTTAAATGTTGTAATTGTACCAGCCTCCACCACTTCCTCTTGCAGCTCATTCCATACATGCACCACCTTCTCTTTGAAAAAGTTGCCCCTTAGGTCCCTTCTAGATTTTTCCCCTCTCACTGTAAACCTATACCCTCCAATTCTGGACTCGCCCAACGCCAAGGAAGAGATCTTCTCTATTTATCCTATTCATGCCCTTCATGATTTTATAAACCTCTGTAAAGTTACCCTCACCCTCCAATGCTCCAGGGAAAACAGCCCCAACCTATTCAGCCTTCCTGGTAGCTCAAATCCTCCAACCCTGACAACATCCTTGTAAATCTTTTCTGAACCCTTTCAAGTTTCACAACATCTGTCCGATAGGAAGGAGACCAGAATTGCATGCAATATTCTAACAGCTGCCTAACCAATGTCCTGCACAGCCGGAACATGACCTCCCAACTCTGATACTCAATGTTCTGTCCAAAAAAGGAAAACATACCAAACACCATCTTCACTAACCTATCTACCTGCGACTGCACTTTCAATGAACTGTGAACCTGCACTTCCAAGGTCTCTTTGTTCAGCAACAGACCCCAGAACCTACCATTAAGGGCAACCTTTTAATGTAGAAGGTGGTGCATGTGATTGCTGGGCCTCTTACTGAGATATTTGTATCACTGATAGTCACAGGTGAGCTGCCGGAAAACTGGAGGTTAGCTAACGTGGTGCCACTGTTTAAGAAGAGTGGTAAGGATAAGCCAGGGAACTATTGATCAGTGAGCCTGATGTCGGTGGTGGACAAGTTGTTGGAGAGAATCCTGAAGGACAGGATGTACATGTATTTGGAAAGGCAAGGACTGATTAGGGATAGTCAACATGGCTTTATGTGTGGGAAATCATGTCATAAACTTGATTGAGTTTTTTGAAGTAACAAACAGGATTGATGAGGGCGGAGCAGTAGATGTGATCTATATGGACTTCAGTAAGGCATTTGACAAGGTTCCCCATGGGAGACTGGTTAGCAAGGTTAGATCTCAGTGAGAACTAGCCATTTGGATACAGAACTGGCTCAAAGGTAGAAGACAGAGGGTGGTGGTGGAGGGTTGTTTTTCAGACTGGAGGCCTGTGACCAGTGGAGTGCCACAAGGATCGGTGCTAGGTCCACAACTTTTCATGATTTGGATGTGAGCATAAGAGGTATAGTTAGGAGGAGAAAGTGAGGTTTGCAGATGCTGGAGATCAGAGCTGGAAATATGTTGCTGGAAAGGTGCAGCAGGTCAGGCAGCATATAGTTAGTAAGTTTGCAGATGACACCAAAATTGGAGGTGCAGTGGACAGCGAAGGTTACCTCAGAGCACAACAGGATCTTGATCAGTTGGACCAAAGGGCTGAGAAGTGGCGGATGGAGTTTGATTTAGATAAATGCGAGGTGCTGCATTTTGGGAAATCAAATCTTAGCAGGACTTTGACACTTAATGCTAAGGTCCTAGGGTGTGTTGCTGAAAAACAAAAAGGGACCGTGGAGTACAGGTTCATAGCTTCTCGGAAGTAGATTTATAGGTAGATAGGATAGTGAAGGATGTGTCTGGTATGCTTTCCTTTATTGGTCAGAATATTGAGTACAGGAGTTGGGAGGTCATGTTGCGGTTGGTTTGGCCATTGTTAGAATATTGCATGCAATTCTGGTCTCCTTCCTATCGGAAGGATGTTGTAAAACTTGAAAGGGTTCAGAAAAGATTTACAAGGATGTTGCCAGGGTTGGAGGATTTGAGCTATAGGGAGAGGCTGAATAGGCTGGGGCTGTTTTCTCTGGAGAGTCGGAGGCTGAGGGAGGACCTGAAAAGAGGTTTATAAAGGGTATGGATAGAGTTAATAGACAAAGCTTTTTCCCTGGGGTGGGAAAGTCCAGAACTATAGGGCATAGGTTTAGGGTGAGAGGGGAAAGATATAAAAGAGACCTAAGGGGCAAGTTTTTCATGCAGAGGGTGGTAAGTGTATGAAATGAGCTGCCAGAGTAAGTGTGGAAGCTAGCACAATTGCAACATTTAAAAGGCATCTGGATGGGTATAAGAATAGGAAGGGTTTGGAGGGATATGGGCCAGGTATTGGCAGGAGAGACTAGATTGGGTTGGGATAACTGGTCGGCATGGACGAGTTAGACCGAAGCGTCTGTTTCCATGCTGTACATCTCTATGACTCAAGTCCTGCACTGATTTGCCTTTCCAAAATGCAACAATTCTTAATCAATTCCAGCTTGTATAAAGAGGTACGATATGTCACAATCAAGTTTATTTATCCTCCCCCCCAACTTCCTCTGTTGTGACTCTTCCAACTGAGTGTATTCTAGAATTAATTAAATTTGCTGAAATTAAATCCCAGACTTCCATTCCTTTCAATAATTTGTTTATTCAGTGGAACAGGAGTTACTAGGCATCCAATACTACAAAGTAACTGTTTATTCAGCACAGCAGAGATTAAAGACAGCTGACTGCACCATGTTCTATATACTAGATCTTTGCTGACATTACAAAGATGATGGATTTTAAAGTGACACCTACAACTTACCCATTTGGCGTTAGAAATTGGTGAAAGATTGATGAATTCAAAACTGAACTTTATTTCTGAATATAACTTTTGATCAGTCAGGAGTACTCTTTATTCGAAAGAAAAAAGAAATCGAACAGTTTAGTTAAAGTATATATAATAAAGCTTTGTGTTTTCTAGATAAAAGTGCATTTTTATTTTCCGGTTGAAAATCTAATGTACAACATACACTTTACGTACTTACCTTTAAAATGAATACTTCCTATGTTATTAATAGAAACTCCACATAAATATTTATCCCTGAAACTTAAATGTATGAATATATAAATACATATTTAAATGTAAACATTTTGCTATGACAAGTGGGTAATGAAGTGATGGAATCAATCTTAAAGAAAGTTTTTCTCCCTCAATAACTAAAATTTCTCTACTCACATTCAAGGAAATGGAACAAATTATAAGTGCTTGATGCAAAAGTGCCCAACTATTGCCAACTCTCAAGTTCCTGCTCTACGGTTAATCTCCTAAACCTTAGAGACTTTTGACGATGCTCAATACAATTTTTTTCCACCAGAAACAAACCTTGCTCTATTTGCTCAAGTCAAATCTAATACAGCACAGCATGCAAATTTTAAGTATTAGCATCTTACAGCATATCAAAGTTACAAGAAAAAGTTGCTATGCTTGGTATTAAACAAAGATTTTCGGAACATGTATTATCAGAAGTGTATCAATCCTAAAGTTTCACAAGTGCTCAAGGCTCCAAGACAAAATGTTCACAGAAAAAGGCAGCACCAGTCTTAATTTGCACAGAAAGATAACAGGAACCAAATTAAACTACAAATCCTAAAATGTATGCTTAACATAAACAAGATCATCATGTCCTCGATAGAACAGTAGCCCCACATAAGTATGGTGTAAACAAAAAAAATTAAATCAATTGTATCTAATTTCAACAAGGTTGAAGAAAGACAGCTCAGTATGTCCATAAGACCATAAGACATAGGAGCAGAAGTGAGGCCATTCGGCACATTGAGTCCACTCCGCCATTCAATCATGGCTGATGGGCATTTCAACTCCACTTGCCCGCATTCCCCCTGTAGCCCTTAATTCCTTGTGACATCAAGAATTTATCAATCACTGCTTTGAAGACATTTAGCGTCCCAGCCTCCACTGTACTCTGCGGCAATGAATTCCACAGGCCCACCACGCTCTGGCTGAAGAAATGTCTCCGCATTTCTGTTCTGAATTTACCCCCTCTAATTCTAAGGCTGTGCCCACAGGTCCTAGTCTCCTCGCCTAACGGAAACAATTTCCTAGCATCCACTCTCTCCAAGCCATGTATTATCTTGTAAGTTTCTATTAGACCTCCCCTTAATCTTCTGAACTCCAATGAATACAATCCCAGGATCCTCAGCCATTCCTCATATGTTAGACCTACCATTCCAGGGATCATCCGTGTGAATCTCCACTGGACACGCTCCAGTGCCAGTATGTCCTTCCTGAGGTGTGGGGACCAAAACTGGACACAGTACTCCAAATGGTTCCTAGCCAGAGCTTTCAATTAGGATGTCAATTAGGATGACTGAACATTTTAACAATCTGAGTAAGGCTTAAGGATTAAATTCATATACTGCTTTTATCCAAGATGATTGTTTTCACATAGCAATTGTCAAAAACTTATAATTTAACCTACAAACCTAAAAAGAACAGGCATCATTCACCCTTACTAATAAACAAAAGCCCACTTTTACTGTGTCAATAATCTAGCAATAAACACTGAAGGGAAATTAAATATTGTAAATTATTTAATGACAACTGCAGCTCACAAACAAAAAAAAAATCATAAGGCGACTACAAAACTTCAGAAAATACATACCTTTCTTCCACCAAACAGCTAACCTTGAGCAGTCTACATATAACCTATCAACCTTTTAGGTTATATGAAGATTTAGATGAGAATGTCATCTATTCAAAATAGTTGATGCAAGACCTTCTAAATTACTAACAAATTTACATTGAAGGAACTCACTGAAGGGCAAGTCCATTCTAAATGTCACATGCAAAATTCCTTACAATTGAACAAATGGGTGTTCTATTTATAGTGAATATTGCTTAATATATAGATAAAACAGACAAGCAGAAGTGTAGTCAGGAAACTTAATTTATCACTGACTGATCAGCACAATTTGTTTGTTCCCTTAATAATACCTGTTCCTTTGTGAACAAAGCATTCGCCAACCACGAATTTATTGCAGTCGAAAAGTATGGCACTGCAAAAGCACAGCACAGCTTTTGCTTATTAGTATTTTATTTAAACATCTCACACCTATTAAAATGTTTCCCATTGGATTACTTGGAAAGTGTAGTAATATATTTAGTCATGAAATTTCACATACTGGAAGCTTGCACAGCAAGCTATAGTCCAAATGGCTATTTTATTTGGGGAGTATAGGTTAAGGCATGACTGTTGACAGGAAATCTCCTTTGAGTATTACCATGAAATCTTTAACGTTCATCTGAAGTATGAGAACAGCCAGGTACAACCTTTCTGTAACACTTCATTCAAAACATGGCATCGCTTGACAGGACTCCTTTTGCACTGATAGTGGATTGAATTACATATTTGAAATTGTATAGAATGCATAGCCAAGGAATAGACCATTTAGTGCAACTGATTCATAGAGGTGCATCAAATTTCTGCAGCTGCAGTTGGTGTGTAACTCTGCAGATAACCCTAAGTAAGTTGAACGATGCCTGCTCTTTTTAGGTCAGGCAGCATCTGAGGAGCAGACGAGTCGGTGTTTCAGGTATAAGCCTTTCATCAGGAATGAATTTATTGCAGGCAATTGCATCAATATCAAGGCATAAATGGAAACCCGTTTCAGAATGATAACTTTGCCCTTAATGAAACCTCTCTGTCCAACTATAATTCGTACCTCTTATCTCGTAAAGACTGTCACAGTGGCCAATTGGCATTTCTCAGCAGATCACCACTTGGCCTGAACCCCTACTCCTGTAGCACCTGTCCCACTCCCTTACCTCTCATTACAAATGCTCATATTCGACCATTCTTCCAACTGAAAAATAAATTTTCACCAACATACATTGATGTTTTCTTCCCTCAATCTCTACATAGAATCATTTGTCATTCTTAATAATTTCAACTCCCAACAGTCTCTCTCTCTCTCTCCACCAAGTTCACTGCTCTCCCAATCTCCCTAAGTACCTCCTTCGAAAAATATTCTGAAATCAATATTCATGTGCTTGCCTTGACCTTGCTATTTCATTTAGTCTTGCTTCTACCTCCCTCTCCTTAAGCAGATCCACAAATACAGTGGAGCAGGTTGTTTTTGCTGAAATGGATGATAGACTACTCAGGTTTGTACATTTCTTCCACTGTTTGCATTTGGCCTGCAACTGGACCTGTTGGAGGCACTCAAAATGATTGATTCCTTTGAGGATGCTTATTCTCCAAATTGGGTGATCTTGGCTACCCATGACTCATTGGGGACAGCATTTTTCAGGAAGGCTTTAAGAATGTTGCAAAGAGTTTTCTTTGCCCTCCTGGTGATGACTTGTCATGACAAAGCTAGGAATAGACAGTTTGTTTTGGAAGTCCTATATCAAGCATAGCATTTATCCTGCCAATGGATTTAAGAATTTTGTTGAGGCACCACTAGTGATAGTTGAGGAATCTGCTGTACATTGTCCAAGTCCCCACTGCTGGTAATACTGTTGGCTCTGTAAAACGAGTTTGAGAACTTTGTCATCAAACACACTATTCTTCAGACATCCAAAGGCTGCACTGAGACAACGGTCGATTTCTTCACCTGCCCTTGCTAACAGGAAGCTACAACTGTATGAAAATTATTCCTTTTTTTTTTAACAAACAGTAATGTTATTAGAAGCAGGCTAGTAGATAAACATTCATTTTTTTGGCCATTTAGCCGAGGGCCCATTTTCTTATTTGCCTCTAAATACAAATGATGATAGTTTGAGTTTAGCCTTAGAGTGCATGTGCTAATATGATCTGCATACTGCAGCTACCAGGCACAACTTGGGTTTATCATGGTTTTAGTCTGGAGGCAACACAGCTTGAATAGTTCCCTAGTCATCCTGTGGATTAGCTCCAAACTAAACACAAGGTGTCATGGCAAGAAAGATGGAGAAGAGATTGATGCAATGACATTGTCTTGCTTGACCTCAGTTGGTACACATACTGGGTCTGCAGTGGATCCATTGGTGAAGAAGGCAGTAGACAGAAAAAGGCTGGGACCAAGCAAAAAGGCTGTGACCTAAAGAACAGATGGTAAGTGGCACTACGATAGGAAATACAACAACCCACCAACAGCCATAGCATGCATGAATTTATTTTAGCTTAGACAGGGCTATCTATGCACAAGCCCATTCAGAGCTAAGAAGGAGTGGTATTCGTCAAGGAGAGAGAAGCAGTAAAGTTGATTAGAAGTGCTTCCCATATGAGACTTAATCCATGACGCAAGTGCCTTCAATTACATCCCGCTGTATGCTACCTTCGCCATCTTGCACAAGTCCAGCCGGACAGGAGGTTGAAAAAACCTTTTGTCAGCTGAGAACAACAAGGCTGCTGGCATAGATGGAACTGTTGCCAAAATAATAAAATTAGGTGAAGCAACACTCTTGGGTCACATACACAATCTATTTTCCATCATCTGGAAGGAGAAAAATATGCAGGGGTTCCCCAAGATGCCCTACTGTAAACAAATGCTGGAGATCTCAGCAGATCTGTCCATGGACATAGAGCAAGCTAACATTAAGTCTAAATGACTCTTCCCAAGATGCCCTAATTGTGTCATCTTCAAAAAGCAGTAATATAGTTTGTGATAATTATGGCAAGGTATTCCTGCTGCCCACCACGCAACATCCTAAAAAATCATCATCTTCTGCAGTTGAAGAGCACTATCCAGAGTCATATTGTGGATTCTGTCCATCAATATGCACAATGAGCATGATTCTCACAAGACAAATTCAAGGTAGTGAAAAAAGCAGCAACAACCTCTATATATGGCCTTTTTGACCTCACAAAGATTTTCCACTGGCCACTAAGGGGTATTAGAGATGTCCTCAAATTTAAATGCTAAAAAAACTCATCACCATTCTGTGCTACATGACAGCATGCAAAGCATAATAATATCAACATACCAAGCATAAATAAAGCCATCTCTCCTTAGATCAGTCACACCCTCACTCCATTTCACATCCCAATCCTATGTCCTTCTGAAACTGGGCTGGAAAAATCACTGACAACTTCAAACCCAAACTGTCTGGCTTTTAGTTTTCCACTCATTCAATATTTCCACAGCCACTGATTTGCACAACCATACCATCACTTTCGCTTTAGATGCCCCTATATCCAAAAAATCCAATAAATTGTCTCTCTGTGGTCACTGTCTGGTACAGTCATCATCTCCTTTAACTTCAAATGGTACAGACCTGAGTTTAAGGCAAATAAACTCAATGCAAGAAATAGCTGGATGACATAAAACATTAACATAGGTAAAAACAATGACTGCAGATGCTGGAAACCAGATTCTGGATCAGTGGTGCTGGAAGAGCACAGCAATTCAGGCAGCATCCGAGGACAGGCAAAACCTGTCCTCGGATGCTGCCTGAATTGCTGTGCTCTTCCAGCACCACTGATCCTAAAACATTAACATACCCTGGTCTCGACTGCCGAAACCATTAATGACTTCAACTATCTTCTGGAATGCAAAAGTCACTTATTTACAGAATTGAAGAGAGTTTGCTTAAATGCCCTATCCACTGTTGTCTCCATTCTCACCACCAATAATAAAAGGAAAAAAGCTGTTGTAGTACTTTGTCAATAAGCTTGATACAATCTGTTCAGCTGCTCAACTTCCCTTCCTTCCACTAGCTCACAGCACGTAATATCCTTGAGAATCCCTCACTGTCTGAGCCCAAGCTTTGAACTGGTATTTTGTTATGGCTTCTGTCCTCTTTTCCTTCATGCTGTTTCTAAGCTTATCTTGCCCATGAGTTTTCACACCCTATTTCCTCAATTGTATTCACACTAAGCTACTGAGGACTCAACTTCACTTTCTGGTCCTCATGTTAACTGACATTGTATATTATCATGCTCTTTATTCAGGTGTTGTTTGGATTTCCTTTAAATCCACAGTACTCCCCTCAAACAATTCCAACCCACCATCATTGAAATCTAGAATCTCATTGGAACTTTCCTTTCTGTTCCAAGGGCATTAAACATGCTGTCACCACTCAAATTCCATGTCCATTTTCCCCAGAACTCCACCTCTGAATCCCTCCAACAGCTTTCCCAAATCCTCATCTCAGTAACAAAAAATGTCACACCGTTAAATATTTGTTCATTCTTCATAATATCTCTGTAGCCTACGACATAACTGACCAGCCTATTCTCTGTTAAAGTCTCTCCTCTGTCATCACACTGAGGTCATATAGCTCCCTGCATATTTCACCACAGCTGGAATATCACTTCGAATGGCTCCTATTGCTTCACCTGCATGAGATTAAATTTGGCTATTTGCAACGGAATCACAGTTGCAAATCTTTGGTCACATGAGGCAAAGTGTCCCATGAGGTGCTGAGATTTGAAATGCAGGATTTGCTTCCTTTTCTTCACTGCTCTGCCTCATTAAGATGTTGAACCAAGATGAAGCTTGATGGGTCAAGTAGTCACTGTTTTATATAATTCATAGCAGGCTTATCCTAGTAATTAATATCAATGTTGCTGTGGTTCAAGAAGAGGAGTTTCAGAGTGTCTTTAAAGTGTTTATTTGCCCTGCCCCGGAATATGGGCCATGAGGAATTTAAATAAATACAACCTGACAGGGGAATTGTTTGCCCAGTGCAGAAAAGTTGATTATTTCTGTGGTTTTGTAACATGATGATATGAAGCAGCTTGTGATCTCCAAATATCATTTTCAGCAAGATAATGGCATGTAGGAAGTACTGTTGCAATAAAGACACTAATCTGACAACAAATTATTTTGTTGTTCTCTAGGAGTGGAGGGATGGGAAGGATGAAATGTTTTGAGATGACTGGCATGGTAAGGATAAAATATTATAGGAAGGATAAAATGGCATGGAAGTAGTGAGAATGAGGGAATGGCAGTGAGGTAGCATGGAAATGGAAAGGTTTGGGATGCGGATTATATGACAGGCGTGTAATGAGGAAGTAGCAATGAAGGAGTTGCATGGGAGCAACAATACAGGCTAACACTGCTTAGGAAAGGAGTGATTAGGTGAAATATGGTTGACATGGGAAAGAGAAGAAAATATAGGAGCAGCAGAATAAGAACACAAAGGCAAGGGGTGAAGGGGGTGGCAGACTTAGGACACAATATCATGGGTAGGATAGAATGGACATAGAAAAGGAGAGGACTCAATCTTGAATTCAATAATTTTAGGGGCTGAACATCACTTTCATTTACAGCTTTTGACTCTGCTGGGAACTTTCCAGAATCTATGGAATTTTAGAAGATTGCAACCAATGCATCTTTAAGACCCTACTTTTTGATCTAGATAAAAACTCAGTGTCAGAACCCCATTTGAGACCAGTAACATTTTCATGTTTAAACTAGGCAGTTTAAAATATCAGGTACTCACGAGAATAAAGTCATAAATTTCCACAATTTTCAGGAAGCAAGTTAAACTTTATCATTGTGAGTGTTATGACATAGAGATATTAGTGGATTCATAACACTGTAAAGCATTCAAAGACTCTCAAATTTACTCAATTGTTACTAACCAAACTTTAAAAATAACAGATCCTAAACAGCCAACTTATAACTTAAATAAAAATTAACAAATTATGAATAATGTCAGTTTAGTAGAACAAAGATAAACAAAACAATCTAATTAACATCTACAAATTAAACCCAATCTTGTTTGATCATAAACCACCACTCTTACAGAGAGTAAGGGAATAAATTCAGAAAGAGAATAAAAATATCAATTTGTCAATTCAATAACTGTTGCAACAATGAAAACCAGGCCTTTATGAAAACCTCAGTCAATGGATTTTATGTCTCACTTGAATTCCAAAGTCACTGATCAAAGCAAACAGCCTCAGCAGAATTCCAGAATTATACATCTATTAGATTAGATTACCTACAGCGTAGAAACAGGCCCTTTGGCCCAACAAGTCCACACTGACCCTCTGAAGAGTAACCCACTCAGACCTATTTCCCTCTGACTAATGCAGCTAACACTACGGGCAATTTAGCATGGCCAATTCACCTGACCTGCACATCTTTGGACTGTGGGAGGAATCCAGAGCACCCGGAGGAAACCCACGCAGACACAGGAAGAACGTGCAAACTCCACACAGACAGTCACCCAAGGCTGGAATCGAACCTGGGACCCTAGTGCTGTGAGGCAGCAGTGTTAACCACTGAGCCACCGTGCCGTCCCAAAAACAAACTGGGGCTCAGAACATTCAATAATCTATAACCTCTATCCGGACTGTAAGGATTCTATGTGATGCAACCAACTATAATGTTCTGCACCAAGCATAGAGCACGTCATGTATCCAGTGCTACCTTGACCAGTTGGAAGACACCTAGATCTAGAAATACATGATCAAAAGGAGAGACGACACCACAATCCATTTCAAATTATTCAGAAATATTTGGCTCAATAACAACAAAATATGTTTCATGCGCTCCATGTCACAAGCTCCTCGACTCTAAGACATCACTTATTACTGTTCAGTAGTCTAATTATTCCAAGAGATATTTCCCATCCAGTCTACACAGCAGCCCATTTCAAGTACTAGCCACTGTATCAGTGAATACCTACCTACTCCTGAATCATACATTGCAATACTTTCAGTAAGAATGTAAGCAAATGCATTAAAAAAACAAAAGTGTACCACAAAAAACTCAGAAGGTCTGATATCGTGCTGAATTTCTCTAGCACTTGTTTTTGTTTCAGATCTCCAACATTCACAATTTTGATTTTATATAGGTATTAAATGGGGCAATGGGAAAGCTATTCAGTGCTTCTGACATGCTGTATAACTTAAGATTATGGCTGATCCTCCACCTCAATTTCACCTTCCGCCACAATCTCTATATCCCTTAAACCCCTCCATGTCCAAAAATCTATCAATTTCCATCTTGAACATATTTGAAAACTGACCACCCACATTCTTTTGGGAAACAAATTCTAGGAGTCACAACTCTCCAAGTCAAGAAATCCCACTTCGTTCTACCTAATTTGCCAATCCTTTAAGCAGAGGTTGTGAGGTCACAGTTCCAGTCTGTCCTGACAAGGGAAACATCCTTTCAGTAGCTATACGGTCAAAGTCCATTATAGGTTTATAAATTTCAACATGAGATCACCTCTCATTCTTAGCTTTACAGATTTCAGACTGCTCAATCTCTCCTAATAGGACAATAACTGCCATGAGTCTAATGAATCTTTGCTGCACTCCCTGCAAGGCAGGCAATTTCTTCATACCTGGGCTTCTTGCAAAAAGGACTCACCACGGTCCTATGTATGAGCAGTGTGATAAGTTTACACTTGTACTCAAATCACTTTATATTATAGCCTAACAAACTACTTGCTTTCTTATTTGCTTGTTATATAGGTTCAGAGAATTCTCCTATAATGCACGTTTCTTGAATGTGATTTGGCTGTAACACAACTTGTGAATTGAGGACTTTTTTAAATGAAGCAAACTCCTGTTCACTGTTACGCGATTCCATCCCCAAACACTTGGAATAGTGGTGCACGGAGGACCGGACTCTGCTTTGACATCATCTGGCCAGTCGGTTCGTGCGCTTTCTTGTGAAGAGCTTTGTGAAAGGTACAATGTTGTAGTCAGTGATTTTAGTGTTAAAGTGTTAAAATTTACTGTATGACTTAATTAAAATATATGATTTTAAAAGTTACTTAGAGGGTGCTATCCATTTGTATTTTTTATTTCGATTTTTACTGGTATTTTTGGTACTTCGCCCAATACAGTTTTTCCCCATAAACCCCATTATTTATATTGCACAATTTTCTATAACATGGCATCACATGGGAACACAACTACAGCATTATAGGAGAACTAACTATACATTAACTATATAATTTTTTTAAGAACAATAAGTACCTTCTGAATACGAACATTTCCCAAGCTTTCACCATTTAGAGAAAGTGTGTTTCTGTTATTCCTACCAAAGTAGGCAATTTTACACTTTTCCACATTAAATTTCATTTAACATGAGCTTGCCCAGTAACTCAACCTGTCTATATCCCTTTGTAGACTCTTCCTCCCCCTCTTTGGAGTTTGTATTCCATCTGTAACTTTGTCAGAAAACCCTGGGTTCTTTCAAAGTCAAAGTCAATGATATAGATTATAAATAAGAGACACGAACTCTGTTCCTTACAAAATCCACCTCATAGTCTTGAAAATGGTCTACTTATTCCCACACTCCATCCTCCATCAATTAACCAATCCTCAAAACATATTATTCCCAAATCTCAATTCCATGTGCCCTAATTTTATGTAAAAATTTATTGTGTGGCAGCTTATCAAACGGTCTTTGAAAATCTAAGCAAATTTACAGGTTCTCTGTATCTACCCTGCTATTTCAACCACAAATAAACTTAAAAAGATTTAACACTCAATTTCTATTTCTTCTGCCAAACATTATTCTGACTTCCTAAGTACTCATCATTCTTCATTCATAGAATCCCTACAGTGTGAAAACAGGCGATTCAGCCTAAGTCCACACTGACCCTCCGAACAGCATATCATCCAGACCCACACTATTCCTGTGACCCTGCATTTCCCATGGCTAACCCACTTTGCCTGCACATCCCTGAACACTATCAGCAATTTAGCATGGCTAATCCACTTAATCTGCAGACCCTTAGACAATGGGAGGAAATCTTTGTCTCTCTCTTTCTACTTTTATTTTCACAATAGGGTTACAGAAATTATTTTCCGATCCACATGACAGTTCAGAATCCACAGAATTTCTAGAAGATCAAAATCAAAGCATTTATTATCTCTATGACTTTGTTATGGACCAGGCCAGATCCCCTCAGAACATTTCAAGAAAGTGGTCCAGACCCTAACTTTGCCAGTCGTTTTAAGCAGGTACAAGTGGATATTCCAGGACTGATGCAGCTGGTCAACCCACTTAGTTTTAAGCAAAACAAAATTTATTTACAAGATTACCAAATTAAATACAAACAAAAAAACAACAATACTGAATAACTTAACCTGAAAATACAGCAAACAATCCCAACTTAATGATGCGGTTCCAAATACTTGCAACAATTCCCATAAACACACTTTAGCACCAAAGGTAAAATCAAACACATGGTCTAACAAGAAAGATGTCAAGAATGGGTACCAGCATGGACCTGCTTCTTTGGGTCCAGCAGCTTCAAAATACTACTGCTAAAAACCAAGCCAGTGGAAAGTTGAGCTGGGAGAACTGGCCATTTCCCTTTCATTATGCAAGTCATTTTTTAAACTTGAAAGTCTTTTACCTGAGGCAGTATCTGTTAGCTATAATCAAACTAAAACCTATCCAAACCCAGACGTTTCAGAGTCTGTGTCTTTTATGCCCTCTCTGGAAAAGAAATGACAACATAACCTTGTTAAAGGAGCAGCACTGCCACAGCTTTGTTTTTAACCTCAGGATACAAACCATCAGCTCCAGGATAACCACCAACTTTTAGTCCTGCTACCCACTCCAGTACTATTTCACTAATACAAATTTCTTTAAACACCACTTTCTTGCTAGAGTGTTGCAGTCATTAACACAAAAAAAACAATGTTCACCAAGGGTCTCCAATGTCTAATCACCTTGAGGTAGAATAACGTTGAATCATGAGATTCAGAGCTTATGAGAACTTGCAACTGTTCCAACAGTTTGCTTTCAAAAATCTCAAATATCCCACACCACATCGTATTCCTCTAATATCATGATGGTTTCTGCCATTATGTCAACAGACTCCTGTTCAGCAAGCAGGCTAATCATTCATATGTGTTAGTCTTGATTTCATTTAAAATCACACAAGAAATTTGATTTACAGATCACATTGATATTGTGGAGGACCACAATTAATAGTCAGTTCAAGTTAATATTTCATCACTTACCTGCGAGTAGGAAGGTGATCAGACAAGTTTCTTTTGGCATGTAGAGTTTCAGACGGGAGCCACTGAAGACATATTCAACCACAGCCTCTGAACGCCCAGCTCTCTGCAAGAATGGCAGAAATTGCTTGGCTTTCTGGGTGTCCTGTACACAATAAGATATGAAGTTATCTTGGAATGTGCTTGCAGACTAATCATCACCAGCAACAAGAGTAACAAATATTCAATGTCAATTGGGAAAGAGAATTTAGACTAAATGTTTAAACATGGCCTAGGAATAATGAAAAAACTACATTCCTCATGGAAACAACACATTTTGAGATCAAATCAGTGTCAGTCATAGAGATGTACAGAATGGAACCAAACCCTGCAGTCCAACTTGTCCATGCTCATTTCATCCACATACCAACCACTGCATGAAATAGTTGCTCCATAGGTCTCTTTTATATCTTTCCCCTCTCACCCTAAACCTATGCCCTCTAATTCTGGACTCCCCCATCCCAGGGAAAAGACTTTGTCAATTAACTCTATCCATGCCCTTCATGATTTTATAAACCTCTTTCAGGTCACCCCTCAGCCTCCGGGCTCCAGGGAAAACAGCCCTAGCCTATTCAATCTTTCCCCATATCTTAAAACCACCAACCCAGACAACATCTTTGTAAGTCTTTTCTGAACCCTTTCAAGTTTCATAACATCCTTCCGTTTGGAAGGAGACCAGAAGTGCACGCAATATTCCAAAAGTGGCCTAACCGACGTCCTGTCAGGACACAACATGACCTCCAAACTCTCATATTCGGTACGTCAACTAATAAAGGAAAGCATACTAAATGCCTTCTACATTATCCCATCCACCTGCACTCCAAGGTTTCTTTGTTCAGCAACACTCCCTAGGAACTTCCTAATAAGTGTATAAGTCCAGCTAAGGTTTGATTTCCCAAAATGCAGCACCTCGCATTTATCTGAATTAAACTCCATCTGCCACTCCTCAGACCATTCGACCATCTGGTCAAGATTCCTTCTTCACTGTCCACTACACCTCAAATTTTCACCTATACCTCCTATGTTCACATCCAAATCATTTATATAAATGACGAAAAAGTGGTAGAGCCAGCACTGACCCTTGTGGTACTCCACTGGCCATGGGCCTCCAGTCTGAAAAACAACCCTCCACCATCACCCTCTGTCTTCTACCTTTGAGCCAGTTCGGTATCCAAGTGGCTAGTTCTTCCTGTATTCCATACTAATTAGTATCCCACGGGGAATTTTGTCAAACGCCTTACTGAAGTCCATATAGATCACATCCATCGCTCTGCCCTCATCAATCCCCTCTGTTATTCTTCAAAAAAAAACCCAGTCAAGTTCTTCAGATATGACTTCCCTTGCACAAGCCATGTTGACTATCCCTAATCAGTCCTTGCCTTTCCAAATATGTGTAATGCCTGTCTCTCAGGATTCCCTCCAACAACTTGCCCACCACCGTCAGGCATACCTGTCTATAGTTCGCTGGTTTGTACTTAAAACAGATGACAATTGAACAGTTGACCACTATTTTTTTCTGTATTCAGCACACTTCAAATTAGTTTGTTCACAATAAAGCTTATTATGAAGTTTGAGGCAAATAAGGCGCAATACAATTCAAACACTTCAAAAGCTACAGTTAGTAGAAAATCTTTAGCTTGCAGAGCAACAGCATTGATATTTTGAGCTGAATGGCTTTGTGAACATTAATAATAATGAAGCTATCAGCCTAGTTCACTGCATGCAAGTACCTATCGGCTGACAGAGCAGTGATTCTCTACTCGTTTCTCATTACCAGGCAGCACAAAATAGATATTTATATTAATATTCATCCAGTTCAAACCTCAAGCATAAATATGACTCATGAATTCGCTTAACAGCAGAATTGTAAATTCCAACTAAAAACATGTATTTTATAATTATTTCTATGCACAGTAACGCTGTTGGTATAGTCATAAATTTCTATAGAAGTGAATGACCAAGCACTCCTATATTTTCTGCCCTCAGGTGATCTCAGCTTCAAGGCCCAAAGTCCCTCATCACTTGTCCTGTAGGTTAACAAATAATCATTTTAACACTTCAAATTAAGGAATGCATTTCAACCATGCAAACAGGTACTATTTTGATATTTGCTTAAATATGGAAGTCACTGACTCTGGCATTTACTCCCCATCTCTAATTGCCCTACAGGAGGTGAGTGTGTGCAGCCAACTTAAAACACTGCAGCACTTGGAGCACAGAGACACCAACAATGCCATTAGGAAGTAATCTCCAGGATTCTAATCCAACGAGAGTGAAAAACTAGTGATAAAATTTGAAGTCGTGTTTGTGTGTGATTTGGAGGGGGATTTGCAGTTGGTGGTGTTCATCAGCAACTGCTTCTTCTACCCTTCTCAGGGGTTAGAAATTGCAATGGCAAACAGGATGTTTGGTGAAGTATTGCAGTACATCTTGTAGATGGTACAGTGCTGTCACTGTGCATTGTTTGTGAAGGAGATGAATTAAGCAGGATGCTGTGCTCTTGGTGGTGTCAAGCTTCAAGTGTTATTAGAACTGCACGCATTCAGGCAAGTGTGGAGTATTCCATTATACTCTTGGCTTGCGTGCTTTAGGTGGTGGGAAAGCTTTACGAGTTAGGTGGTGACTTAGTCACTGCGGGATTCCTAGCCTCTGACCTGCTCTCGTGCCCTTCAGTTCTTCATCAATGGTAACCCTGAGTATATTGGGAGGGAATTCAGCAATGGCATCACCACTGAGTGAAATGGAGAGATGATTAAATTCTCTCTTGCTGGAGATGGTCATTTCTATCACATACGTGCAGGCAATGTTACTTGCCATTTACCAGCTGAAGCCTTAAACTTGTCCAAGTCTCCCAATCTATATACATAAATGGCTTCAGATTCTCAATAGTCATGAACGGTGTTGAACATTGTGAAATCAGCAGTATCCCCATTTCTGAGTGTGTAATGGAGCAAAAGTCATCTATGAAGGAGAAGATAGTTGGGCCAAGAACATTATGCTCAAGAATTCGTGTAGTAATATCCCTGTGACTGAAACGATTAACTACTAACAACCCACAATCACCTTCTTCAGTGCCGAGTAAGACAACAACCAGTGGTCTGATGTTGTGGAAGTCAATATCAATTCCTAGAGCCTGTGAAGTGCCTATGTGGACAATAGGTGTTGATCTTCCAGCTTGCATTGAGCTTTGTTGGATCATGAGAGCACGCCAGTCAAAAACGCTAGCAGGAGAGTAAGGTGGTGTATTGAAATGGCAAGCCACTAGAAGGTTGGGGTCATTCTTAGTGACAGTGTGAGGTGGTCTGCAAAGTGGTTACCCAGTCTATATTTGGTCACGCCAAACCAAATTGTAAGCATTGTGTTTCTTTACTCTGTAATTTAATTTAGATAAATGCAAGCTATCACATTTTGGCAAAACAAATGAGGGTAGGACTTATACAGTTAACAATTGGGCCCTGGGTAGTGTTGTTGAACAGAGAGAACTAGAGTACATAGTTCTTTGAAAGTTGCATTGCAGTAGGTAGGGTGGTTAGGGCAGCATTTAGCACACTTGCCTTCATTGTTCAGACCAATGGGTATAGGAGTTGGGACACCATGTTGAGGTTGTACAGGACATTGGTGAGGCCATTTTTATAGTAGTCTCTACAGTTCTGGTTGGCCTGCTATAGGTTGGATATTATGAAACTGGAGAGGGTTCAGAAAAGATTACCAGGATAGACAAAGTCTTTTCCCTGAGGTCGGGGAGTCTAGAACTAGAGGGCGTAAGTTTAGGGTGAGAGGGGAAAGATATAAAAGAGACCTAAGGGGCAACTTTTTCACGCAGAGGGTAGTACGTCTATAGAATGAGCTGCCAGGGAATGTGGTGGAGGCTGGTACAATTGCAACATTTAAGTGGCATTTGGATGGGTATATGAATAGGATGGGTTTAGAGGGATATGGGCCGGGTGCTGGCAGGTGGGACTAGATTGGTTTGGGATATCTGGTCGGCATGGACAGGTTGGACCAAAGGGTCTGTTTCCATGCTGTACATCTCTATGACTCTATGTTGCCAGGACTGGATGATTTGGGTTATTAAAAATAGGCTTTGACTTTTTTTTTTACTGGAGCATAGAAGATCGAGGCATGATTTCATGGAGGTTTATATCACAATGGCATAGATAAGGTGAACAGAAAGTCTTTTCCCTAGTGTGGGGGAGTTCAAAATAAGAGGGCATACATTTTTTAAGATGAGAGAAGAAAGATTTAAAAGGGACATGAAGAGCAACGTTTTCACACAGAGGGTGGATCTATGTGGAGTGAACTGCCAGAGGAAGTAGCAGATGTAGATACAGTTACAACATTTAGAAAGCATCTGGATATGTACATGAATAGGAAAAGTTTACAGGGAATCCGGGCCAAATGCAGGCAAGTGGGGCTAGTTTTAGTTTGGAAACTTGGTCTGCATGGACAAGTTGGACAAAAGGGTCTGTTTCGCGCTGCACGACTCTATTATCTTCGTGAATACAGAGTTCCACAACTTCAGAGAATGGCCTCTATCATCCACTTCTCTTACATTTTCTTATCCGCAGCTGTGTCTTACTGGGTTTGTTTGCAGCAGAGTATACCCATTTTCTTCGCTTCACACCTTCATTTACACATGCTTTACAGTTCTAGTTCTCCTTACCACTGATTTTGCCTTCTGCATAGGCCTTCTCCATAGCTGCCATGTGATCTGCTGTGTTTCTATCAGAGCATCCCATATACAGCAATCTTCCTGAGCAGGATTTATCAACAGACAATTTTATGATCAAGGAGTGAGAAACATGGAGGTAGTCATTATTAAGTTTTTTATGACAATCTGTTAAATGGCAGGATTTGAATTACCACAGCAAAAGTGATCCTTGCTAAACAGATGTAAGATAAGTTAGGGCTCCTGAGCAACCAACTCCCATCACAGAGGCCTCAGTACAAACAAACTTAATGATGTTGTGGAAAGAAACAAAAATGCGACACATTACCAAGGAGTGCCCCCACCTCGACAAATTGGTTGACTAATCACTTAGCAGATCAGGAGGCTGTACAAAGTACTACTGAGGCGACACCTGGAATATAGTACACAAGTTGATCAGCTAATTTAAGGCTGTAAAGGCATTGGAGGCAGTACAGAAATATTTGTCCTATGAGGACAAGTTGGACAGGCTAGGCTTATATCTACTGGTGTTCAGAAGATTAAAAGGCAACGTGATTAAAACATAAAAGATTCCAAGGGGTCTCAACATTGAATAGGTTGTTTCCTCCAATACGAGAGCCTAGAATAATGATCACTGTTGAATTTTGTTAATCCATTCATGGGAAATGGGTACTAGCTTGGCAAGCATTTTTTGCACACCCCAATTGCCCATGAGATAGTGGTGGTAAGCTGCCTTTTTGAACCTTTGAAGTCCATGTGCTATTGATAGACCCACAATATTGTCAGAGGAGTTTCAGGATTTTGACCTCGCAACACTGAAGGAATGGCATCATATTTCCAAATCAGGATGGTGAATGACTTAAGGGGAACATCTAAGTGGTGACATTCCCATGTATCTGCTGTCCAGTCCTTCGAGATGGAAATGGTCATGGGTTTAGAAGGTGCTGTATAAGGATTTTTGGCAAATTTCTGTAGTATATCTTATAAATGGTACACACCACTGCTACTGAGTGTTGGTGGAGTAGCTGAATCTTTGCACGAGTTAATCAAATAGGCTTTGCCCTGGATTGTGTCAAAGTTCTTGAGCACTGGCATTGCACTCATCCAGGCAAGTGGGGAGTATTTCATCATACTTCTGACTTGTGCCTTTTTACTTGCAGCAGTATTTCTAGCCTCTGACGCGTTCTTACACCTGCAGTATTTGTATGGTAAGTACAGTTTAGTTTCTGATCAATGGTAACCCCTCTCAGAATGCTGATAATGGGGAATTCAGTGATAATAAGGCTATTGAATGTCAAAGGGTGGTAGTTAGATTGACTTTTAACGGTGATGGTAACTGTCTAGCATGTGGAGGTGTAAATGTTTGCCACTTTTCAGACAAGCCTGGAGAATGTTGAGTGGTGCTGAAAATTGTGTAATCGTTAGAAATAGTCCCACTTCTAACCTTTTGATGAAGGCAAGATCACTGACGAAGCAGTTTATAAAATAAGAGGCTGCCCCTTTAAAACAGAACTGATGTGAATCTTCTTTCACTCAGAGTTGAGTGTCTTCAGAACATTGTCCCTGAAATGGTATAAGCTGAATCCTTGAATATTTTTAAGTCACAGGTAGACAGTTTCTTGTTCAGTAAGGGATTGAAAGGTTACCACTGATAGGCAGGAATGTGGATTTAATGTTACAATCCGATTAGCCATGACCTTACTGAATGGTGGAACAGGCTCGAGGGACTAAATGGCTTGTTCCTGATTCATGTATGTTATCATTTGGCTTCAGGTATTTACATTCAGCAATTAAACATGCAAATTTTATGTACTTATTTTAGACGCCCAGCAACCGTAATATTTTGATTTCAGACATGATAGGAATTCTTTCCAACCATTTAGAGTCACAGAGATGTACAGCGTGGAAACAGACCCTTCGGTCCAACCCGTCCATGCCGACCAGATATCCCAACCCAATCTAGTTCCACTTGCCAGCACCCGACTCATATCCAAACCCTTCCTATTCATATACCCATCCAAATGCCTTTTAAATGCTGCAATTGTATCAGCCTCCACCACTTCCTCTGGCAGCCCATTCCACACACGCACCACCCTCTGCGTGAAACAAATGCCCTTTGGGTCTCTTTTATACCATTCCTCTCTCACCCTAAGTCTATGCCCTCTTGTTCTGGACTCCCCCACCCCAGGGAAAAGACCTTTTCTATTTACTCTATTCATGCCCCTCATGATTTTATAAATCTCTACAAGGTTACCCTCAGCCTCCGACACTCCAGGGAAAACAGCCCTATCCTATTCAACCTCTTCTTATAGTTCAAATCCTCCAACCCTGGCAACATCTTTGGTTGATTTGATAATACCGGCTCCCTGATGACAAGATATAACGACCTCTTTCCTTGGTATCATATTGACTGTCCTTTTAGTCTCTTATTGCAGTGAAAATTTAATTATAATTAGTAATTTTAAGAATAATATTTTTCATTGGACTGCACAGCAAAATAATTCCATCCAAAGGCTTTACAAATCCAGTGCAGATTTAATAAATCACCTGGCAATAAAGCAGACAGAGATCAATGATTTCTTCCAACCAGGTACCAATGGATGCAATTCCAGAATGACCAAACTAGAAAGCAGCATCACACAGAAGCAAAGGCACCAAAGGAGGAAATGCCTGCACATAACCATGTTGTATGAGACCAGAGTGGAAAGACCCTCCATTCCCCAACCGTGTTGAGCACAGGATTCATGATTACAATTTTTTGCTTTAATATAAAGAACAACCTGCCTACATAAACTTGAAACATGGATTTAAATGCCCCTCTTAACAATCCAGCTACCGGCACTACAAACAGGTGCACACAAAGCCTTAAAAAAAAATTATGTGCTCCAAAAATGAATCAATTTTTGTTGGCATTGGCACAGAGCGACTATACAAAACAACAATGGATGTCACTCAGTTAAAACCAAGTATTTCTAGACAAAGGAATTCCCCATTATTTCATGCTGAGCTACAGTAGTCAAAGATGATTCACTGTCCAGCCATTGCAACTGAGCAATAGCGTTCATATTCTTTATCTGAATGTTTATCAGAACAGCTGCCAAGATAAATGCCTTAAAGAATTAAGCTATTGCAAGGTCAGATTTTCCCAGCATGTGTTTTTTTTTTAATATCTGTGCCCTCCACTCAACAGCCTCCCAATCCTCATATTTCTTGGGTGACAGAAATAAATAACAGGCCATTGGATTGACCCATACTAAGCTCCAATCAGCCCAAGTATCAGTTCAACACAGACTTAGAAGGGAAGGAATTCTTCTAATGATAGATATATTATTTCAGATTATTCAATAATTAATTTCAAATTTTGATTTGTTCCAGTGGAAGACTTTATGGTCACCTAATTGAGACAAAATATTTGTTCAGCTATAGAATACTCACCAAAATTCAGTAAATGTTCTCGATAGAGAACACACAAATTGTCTCAAAACGGTCTCAAATTTGTCTTGCCAAAAAATCGTACATATGCACTGCCATTCTGTTTTTGTACAGTACACTCAGGGAACTAAGCACATATGAAATAATAAGATCAAGGCTAGATCACAGCAGTCAAACACAGATAAATACAGAGCAAAGTTGATAAGGAGAACTGTTTCCAAGATGAAAATTTATATGAAATAGAAATGGATAGGGAGGCAGATTTAGATTTAATGCTTGAGGCCAAGATCTGCTTTGATTCAAACTCCATTACATTACTTCTCCAATTTTCAAATAATTCTGCTTGTGGCTGCAACTGCACATCATCTCAGTCTTTCCATTTACTCAAGAAAATGACAAAGGATCACATTCAAACGCGCAAAGTGGCTGCTAAGACCTTAATTTCTTTATTTTTCTGCAGCATTTCCAGTAGTGCTGATGACCTTTGCACAGTGGTCAAAACACAAAAACTCACTTTGTAGAACCAACCTTTCAACATTTCAAATATATCATCGATGTGGTACTGTGCAAACTGTTTGAGATAGATCACAGTCTTCATCTTTGGGGCCTACTTATTGATTAGTGTTAAAGGATAAACACCTGCTGAGTGCCTATGGAAGGAAAATTGTTCTTAGATAACAAGATTTATTGCAGGTTTGTAATGCATACAATACATCTGGTCAGGTGTAATTAATACAATTTTAAAGGAGTGTTATAGGCACCCCAGCTCCCTCCAAAAGACTACCAGTAGAATACCTTGTCACCAGTGACAACTATTTAGCATCAGTAGAACTGGTGATTCTATTTATGTCATAACTGATGTCAATGAAAATCTGGGGGAAAGATCTCCACTGGTAGGAAATATATCCAAGACGAAGAGTACATAGCTGTAGTTATTGGGGGTCAGTTATCTCAGTTTCAGGAAATGACTGCAGTAGTTCCTCATGGTAATGTCCTAGGTACAACCACCTTCAGCGACTTCATCAATGATGCCCCCCAGTCATAAGATTAGAGGTGGGGATGTTCACTGAGTGCATTATTTTGGTATAGTGCAACAGGTTTTGGGCAGATGGATATAAGAAATCCTGTAACAAGTAACTGACTCCCCAAGGCCTGTCCATCATCTGCAAGGCAAACCAAGAGTGTGGTGAAATACTCACTACTGGCCTGGGTGACTGCAGCTCTTACAATGTTCAAGAAACTTGATATCTAAGGTAAAGCAGCCCATATCCACAAACACTCACTCACTCCACTGGTGACACACAGTAGCAGCAGTATATACCATCTGAAAGATAAGTTGCAGAAATTCACCACTGCACCTTAAACAGAATATTCAAAACTCTCAGCCATTATCATGGCTGAGGACAAGGTGAGTAGATAAGTGAAGAAATACTACCTGCACATTCTTCTCCAAGCCACTTACTATCCTCACACGGGAAGCATGTCAGCCTTCCTTCACTGTCACCGAGTCAAAATCATAGAACTCCTTCCTAACATAATGGTGGGTTTACAGTGACCATTTCTTCATCTCATTGTAAATAAGTTGAAAGCCTCTGTCATCCAGGTATGGACTTGTTTGCTAGTCCTTTCATTGTTGCATGCAGCTAGACTTCACTGAGCCTAAATGTCAATATTGGCAATATGCATTGTGACATGCGAGAGCTCTCTTTTGCACTGCCTTTCTCGTCACAGAGTCGTTGAGATATATAGCATGGAAACAGAACCCTCGGGTCCAACTTGTCCATGCCAACCAGATATCCTAAATTAATCTAATCCCATTTGCCAGCACTTGGCCCATATCCCTCGAAACCTTTTCTATTCATATACCCATCCAGATGCCTTTTAAGTGTTATAATTGTGCCAGCCTCCACCACTTCCTCATTCTATACATGCATCACCCTCTGCTCAGATCTTTCCCATCTCACCTTAAACCTATGCCCTCTAGTTTGTACTCCTGGCTATTCACTCTATCTATGCCCCTCATAATTTGATAAAAACTTCTATAAGATCACCCCTCAGCCTCTGATGTTCCAGGGCAAGTAGCCCCAGCCTGCTTAGCCTCTCCCTATATCTCAAATCCTCCAACCCTGGCAACATCCTTGTCAATCTTTTGTGAATCCTTTCAAGTTTCACAACATCTTTAACCGCTGGAAGACCAGAATTGAATAAAGTAAAGCATTCCAAAAGTGGCATAACCAATGCCCTGGTCAGATCTGCAATATTTTTCACAAAGTTACTCCCATTTCCCCGATGGATGTCCCCCCACTTTAGCTTGTGAAACTTTCAGTGCTCTTCACTGTGCTTCGTTCATGAAGGCATCTATGTTTTCTCTTTTTTCCTAGCCCAAATTCTTGCTCCAGCAACCTTAACCAAATCCTGAATTACATTTTGCCTTTGGAATGTGGACATCCTCTTGCTGCTTCTACTGTCTACGTCTCTCTGTCTGTTGTCATATTAAGGTCATTTGTTTGGAATTATTTCTTCTTCTGGACCTCTTCTCTTGTGGTGCTGTTCAGATCTGAACCCCTGCAACTATTTGGTATTTTTCCAAATGACCACAGTCTTCTAGTTGTTTTAAGCAAGTGTATAGTGGATATTCCAGGAGTTATGCAGCTGACCAATCACTCAGTTTTAAACAAGACAGGATTTACTTAGACTATCGAATGTACACAAACAAAAGAGAACCAAATTTAGAATAACATAACTATTTGAAAACCTAAATCACCTTTATCACAAGTTGATGCTGTTCCAAACACTTACAACATCCCCATGACAGACAGACAGACAGAGAGAGAGAGAGAGAGAGAGAGAGAAAAAAAAACCTGGGAACATGTTCCCTCCAGCTGGCCGCTCCCCTTTCATTATACAAGTGTTTTGTTTAAAAAAACTTAAGTCTTTTCAACTAGATACATCGGAACCTCTGCCTTTAAGACCCTCTGAGCAAAAAACAAGGACAACATAATCTTGTCAAAGGAACAGCATAGTCACACAAGTATGCAACATTCAGTTAGGGTTGTTTGAATTAACTTGCTGTCATTGACCATTTATCTTTACTTTGCTACAGCCCTACCTCATGATCAGAGATAGCCCTACAGAGGGCTACAGCATCACAGAGGGTCACAGAAGAGGATGCAATGTTATTGGATACCAAGAATGTTTATTGCAGGATAGAAATAAATATGACTATATGAACAAGCATAATTACCTTCATGAGTGTGTTGCAGATACATCCGTTCCCTCCAAAAACTAAGAGTAGAACACCATGTCTCCGCTTTCAGACGGAGAGATCAGTAGAATAGCTGGAGTCAATATAACACAAATAGTAATCCCTTCAGAACCATTATCTATATAAGACATCTCAAATATTTTCATATTTTTCCACTAAGCTTTCACTTTGAAATTCCAAAAAAACTACCCATTCATGCTCCTACACAGTACTTGGCAAGCAACTGTTCAAAGTTCCAACTCAACAATCGCAGCTATCCCAAAGTCTTAGTTAACGGACAGTGCAACTAATTCTGTTTGAGAAAATAAAAGCAACCTTTTAAAAGTTTGATAAAAATCCATTTTATTCATCAAAAATTAAGTGATATTTATGAGCTAATCTATAGTCCACTTTGCCCTGCATCCTATTTGCATGTATTATTTTATACACAGCACAATGAAAATTGCATTATGTTGATAAAAGCAATGAAGATAGATTTTACTGGCGGTTTGACAGTGTATTATGGTTTAAAAGAACTCATGTTCTAAGTTGGTTTTGACATAGATTAACAGCCTGCTAGGGCTAGTACAAAATAAACATTCTTTTCTCATCAGTATCATAAACCATTAGCAAAAAACTTATTTTATCGATTCTACTGCCTTCTTTATACGAAGTTTTGGGAGCCAGTGGGGCAATGTTTCACAGCATTCAAGCAGGGCAAACATGCCACAAACAAAATAATATTCCCAATTATAAAAGGAACTTTAGATATTTTTTAAGCCACCTGTTCAGACATGTTACAACACATGCTCAGGGTAGGTGTGACTTGAATCCAGACCTTACTGGTTCAGAGGTGGAGCTACTACTATAATACTACATGGATAGCCCTGAGAAGAATTTTATGAGGCCCTGAATAACAGGGCTTTCGCAAGAAATCTAAGAGGATGAGAGAAATCTGGTGACGTCTTCTATGCCACTGGGAGCAACAAACTACATTTTCCAACAGAGTTCCAAGACTATATTTTTGCTAGTGAACAGCGTGATACATATTAACAGCCAATACTTGTCATTATCACCCTCATTAATACTGAATTTCGCTTTATTAATAGAGATTCCTTTTCCACTATGAGCCAGATAGAATGTAGACACTTCAAATTCCCAAAATCAAAGTCAGATTGGGAACTTGGTGACTCTAGTTTACCACTTGTCCTGCAGACCTGTATCTTAACACTAATGGTTCAGGGGACACACTATTGGAAATGGAAATACGCATCTAACATCCAAAGACCTTGGCAACGAACATGCCAACTTTCTACCCCTTATGGCACATCTCTGATCCGCTTACAGAATGCACCTGCACTTTATTGTTTCACTTTGGAGATTACTTACATCTCACACTCAATTGCTGCTGCAAAGATATTTAGCACATAAAGACATCCATCTGGCTGATGGACTGGGCCAGGCTGCACATCAGGGCTGCTCACTCAATTTACATCTATTGGATGCTCAGCATCTCGACCCATCTTATCCTGCCTTGCCTTGCCCTTTAATATAAATACAAAGCTAGATGGCTTGTCATTATTGTCAGGACTCACCAGTCAAGGGGATGGGCATGTTGCTGCACACCACCATGCTATGTCAGAATTACACCTGCACCACATCAGCAGCAAATGGCTGTATCTTGAAGGCAGATGGGAGTAGTGCTCAGACACAAAGGAGAACCCCTTTAGTAGGTGGGTCCTGCCACAATAAGTCTTCTTTCTGCACCATCCCATCCACCAGACCTCCACAAAAAAAAGGTATGAATTTCCCTTCTGCCAAGAATGAGACAAATGTCACAAAATACACGTCTCCAGGCTGCCACATTTGTCTAGGTATGTAGTAGGCTATTTAAGCATGCACCAGTGCCAGGTATGCCAGGTATGCCAGTTTATTCCAGGATGCCAGGTAGTGGTATGTTCTTCCAGCTACACTGAGTGATAGAACCAAGCTCGCAATGGACAGGGCACCACTGAGATGAGGCACATTGTTAATAAGGCAAATTTGGGTTAATAGCAAAAGAAAGGGGCGGCACAGTGGTTAGCACAGCTGCCTCTCAGCAGCAGGGGCCCGGGTTCAATTCCTGCCTCATGCAACTGTGTGGAGTTTGCACATTCTCTGCGTGTCTGAGTGGGTTTTCTCCCACAGTCCAAAAATGTGCAAGTTAGGTGAATTGGCCATGCTAAATTGCTCGTAGTGTTCGGTGAAGGGGTAAATGTAGGGAATGTGCCTGGGTGGGTTGCTCTTCGAAGGGTCAGTGTGGACTTGTTGGGCCAAAGGGCTTGTTTCCACACTAAGTAATCGAATCTAATATAAACCTTGATAGGCCTTACACGTGAAAGTTAATGACAACGACATCCAAAATATGGGGAGATTTGAGCCCTTATGTTAAAATGTCCCAACAATTTCAAGATTTACATAAAGGATTTGGATGTGAACATATCTAAAGATGTGCAGGTTAGGTGAATTAGCCATGCTAAACTGACCATAGTGTTTAGGATGTATAGGTTAGGTGCATTAATTAGAGATAAATGTAGATTAATAGGGTAGGGGAACGGGTCTGGATGGGTTACTCGTCGGAAGGTCGGTCTGGATTTCTGGGGCCAGATGGTTTGTTTCCACACTGTAGAGGTTCTTTGATGATAGGTGGTATGGTTAGTTTGCAGATGACACCAAAATCGGAAATGTAGTGGACAGCGAAGGAAGTTACCTCAGAGAACAGAATCTTGATCAGATGAGTCAAAGGGCCAAAGAGTGGCGGGTGGAATTTAACTTTGATAAAAGTGAAGCACTAAATTTTGGAAAGGCAAATCAGGGCAGGACTTAACACTTAAGGGTAAGGGATCCTGCAGTGTGTTGCTAAACAAAGAGATCTTGGAGTTCAGGTTCGTAGTTCATTGAAATTAAAGTCACAGGTAGATAGGATAGTGAAGGTGGCAGTTGGTAAGCTTGCCTTTACTGGTCAGTGCATTGAGGATAGGAGTTGGGAGGTATGTTGTGACTGTACAGGACATTGGTTAGGCCACTTTTGGAAAACTGTGTGCAATTCTGCTCTCCCTGCTATAGGAAGGATGTTGCGAAACTTGAAAGGGTTCAGAAAAGACTTACAAAGGTGTTGCCAGGATTGGAGGGTTTGAGCTTTTGGGAGAGGCTGAATAAGCAGGGCTATGTTCCTTGGTGCATCACAGGCTGAGGGGTGACCTTACAGCAGTGTACAAAATCATGGGTAGGGTGAATAGACGAGGTCTTTTCCCCCAAGGTAAGGGAGCCCAAAACTAATGAGCATAGGTTTAAGGTGAGATTTAAAAGATTTTAAAGGATTTTTACAAATTTAAAAGGGACCTAAGGGCCAACTTTTTCCACACAGAGTGGTGCATGTATGGAATGAGCTGCCAGAGGAAGCAGTGGAGGCTGGTACAATTGCAGCATTTAAAAGATTTCTCATGAAGGGCTTATGCCCGAAATAGCGACTCTCCTGCTCCTCTGATGCTGCCTAACCAGCTGTGCTTTTCCAGCATTACACTCTTCAACATTTAAAAGGCACCTGGATGGATATATGGATGGGAAAGGTTAGAGGAATATGGACCCAATGCTAGCAAATGGGATTAGATTCATTTAGGATATCTGGTCAGCATAGACCAAAGGGTCTGTTTCCATGCTGTACAGCTCTATGACTCTATAAGTATCTTTCCAAGTGCAAGCAAAAGAAAGGTAATTCTACACAAGAATCATATTTCTAAAGTATTCAAAATCTTCTGTTTTTGGCAAAGAAGCCAACGGAAGAATGCTGACTCAACAAAATATAGACATGCAACTTAAATCAGATCACTCATCAAAAGTGGCACTGCCAGACTGGTATGTGCAAATCATAAATAGATGACCAATATCTGAAAATTATTAACTTAATCAAATTTTCAGAAGGACATATCACTGTAACATTCATTTTCCAAATCAACAGTTTTGTATACTTACATTAGTCATTTTCTGCCAGATTGCAACCATATTCTATTCCTTGGAACTAGCTTAGTTGAGGCTGACAAAATTAAATTTACTCTGAAAATGTGTTGCTGGTAAAGCACAGCAGGTCAGGCAGCATCCAAGGAACAGGAGGATGTTCCTTGGATGCTGCCTGACCTGCTGTGCTTTACCAGCAACACATTTTCAGCTCTCATCTCCAGCATCTGCAGACCTCACTTTCTCCTTGAAAATTAAATTTATATCAGGACTCCATATGTGACACTTTTACTCAGAATGCTTCTGGAATCCTCGTGGAATAAACTGTTTCTGAGATGAAAGGAACAATGAGAAACTGTAATAAAGAAATAAAAAGCAACATACTAATCAGCCATCCCTGGGAAGCAATAAAAACAAATTGTTTTCTGGAGGAGAGAAGGTAACACTGCTTTATAACCTACCTGCTGCCTTGTGACAAATGGGCAATTAAGACTGCCTGCAGAAGGAATGTCCTGAGGTAAAGGGGTTAATTGCAAGAAAGTTGTATTTGGAAACTATTCCATATAAGGCAGCAAGCTGCAGACTTGACTCCAGAAGTGCAATTAAATTCATGGATGAAGTGATCTAAAGGATCATCAATAATGTAACATCAGAAACTTCACAATTCAGAAAATCCTATAAGAATTGAACTTCAGGGTTCTTCAGCAGCAGAACTTGAAACAATTCAGCAGAAGGATTGAACCCTGGACATTCAAAGACAGACAAGGTTGAGTGGAATTTGTAGCTAAGTTCCACTATTGATCAGATCTTACGCAAGTTGAGTTGAGGGGCTTAAATTGGTTATTTTGTTTGCGATGTGCAAGAAAGTTTATTTGCATATGATAGCTGTAACTCCATTTCTGAATTTGAAAGACTAGTCAAAACGCTCCATTTTACTCTTGCAATTTAAGACAACTCAATGCCTTCAAGTTCTGTCACTCCTTTGAGAAATGCTCAGCTACCTATTATTCTATATATGACATTCACCGAACAGCCAGAGACTCTGTCAAGTTATACGAATGGAGCTATAATCATATTTGCTATTCAGCTGTTAAGGGCTCAAATTGCTTTTTTCGTAGGGATTTACCACATTTATTCAGCCATATAGGAATCTGCCTACAAGAAAACAGGTGCTCCCGACTACCAAAGAGAGTTTCATACAATACAACATTTCAAGAGTGGAGGCTGAATATTTTTACTTTTTGAAATTAAGAGAACATGTTCTTATCTATCTATAATTTCTCCACAAGAATCAGTCACAAATTATGTATTTCACAAGCTAAAATCCAATTCCACACATTGCAGTGGTCTTGCTTTCTACTTTATACTGAAATGTAATGAGGTAAAAACAATGACTGCAGATGCTGGAAACCAGATTCTGGATCAGTGGTGCTAGAAGAGCACAGATATTCAGGCAGCATCCGAAGAGGAGCAAAATCGACGTTTCGGGCAAAAGCCCTGAGGCTTTTGCCCGAAACGTCAATTTTGCTGTTTGTCGGATGCTGCCTGAATTGCTGTGCTCTTCCAGCACCACTGAAAGGTAATGATCCTTGCCCTAATCCCCAGCAGTGCTCACTTCGAGGTTTTCACAATATTCAAGCTTCAAAACTGAAAACTGCCAGGGAAACACTGCTTTGAACTTTATTTTAGATGAGATGTTACAAAAAGGCTGTTCAACTTGGTTATTTAATATCTTGAGGAACATTCCAGCAGAAAATAATTCTTCGTGCTCATGCCAATGCTTCTCTTTCAACCATCGCACAAATAAATTAGTCATCAATTGATATATACAATGCTACTCAACAGCAATCATTATACTTCAAAGTAGCCCACTTAAAGCAGTTCTGGATGTTTGACTGAAGATATTACATAAATGCTTGCCTTTTTCTTTTAATGCAGTGTTTATTTCAGAAGTAAGTTTTCAATGTCTAAGTTAAAACAAAGTTAAAAATCACAACACCAGGTTATAGTACAACAGGTTTAATTGGAAGCACTAGCTTTCGGAGCGCTGCTCCTTCATCAGGTCACCTGTTGGACTATAACCTGGTGTTGTGATTTTTAACGTTGTACACCTCAGTCCAACACCAGTACCTCCAAATCATAAGTTAAAGCAACTTACTTTCCAGTTCAAACTTTTCTAAACTCTTCATTACTTTAATCATAACTCAGGCGTTTCCTTCAGAAAAATATTTTCTTAAGTAAATTTCCTACTGCAGCTTATACATCAATCTAACTTTCAGACATTGATTAAGCTTATGGAAACCTTGTTTCTTCAGGTTTCTAACAAACTCAATTCTCTCATTTTGCAACATTATATGATGATAATTTTCTGGCACTACTTTTAAAAAAAAAGTCATGACCAAAATATGGTTTGGAACATTGTTGCCATGCTGCCAAAGCTGTTCATTTTGCATGTATCAGTCCAAGTGCAAGAATGCCAATTTTCAAATGATACATCAGTTTACATTACAGGAGAAAAGGAGTGCTGGTTAATTTGCCCATCAATAATTATTGGTCAAGGCATTATCATGGAGAAGGCAATAGGGAACAGACTCCCCATACTAATGGCTAATTCATAATCAGTGAAAGGCTTGAATGTATTCCTTGTCTTTGGAAAGAATGGGTTCCTGATAAGAATGTATGCCAACCTTTTAGTAAGAACAAAAAAGCCACATTATGAGCTTGATTGATTACTTTAAATATTGCAGCAATTAAGACATTTAGCATTGTTCAGCAAGTGCTGCTCAACCAAAAATCACATCTCAGTATTTTGCTTTGCATTTTGCAAAAAAACATGCCAGGTGAGCAGTGTTCATTCTGCCTATCACGAACAGCAAGAAGAAAATGCTTTCTTGTTTTGATCAGTAAACTGTTGAGAATTACAGCACATGTACCTGGCTTGACACTGGCAGTGAAATTCACAAACTACACAGAGTTTAGCACAGCTGTAGGCAAAATTTCATTTTGATTAAACAGCTCTATTCTCAAACATTTACAGCAGAGGAAGCCATTTGTCCCATTGCATCCATGCCAGTCAATTTTGGTTCATAGACCTGGAAGTGATGGCAACACATGAATGCCTAAGTATTTCTTAAATGTTACAAAAGTTTCTGACTCAACCACTTTCAGGCAATGATTCCAGCATCCCCCACCAGAGTGAAATAAAATTCTCAACTATCCTCTTAACCAAACTCTTACTTTAAATTTATGTCTTCTTATTTTTGATTGCTCGAACAATGGAAAAAGTATGTTTGTTCCTATACACCCTAAGCCCATCATAATGTTTTGCAGTTCCATAAGTATCCCACTCAATCTTTGTTGTTCCAAAGTAAACAGCCACAGCCTATCCAATCCTTCTCCCAGCTCAGACACTAAAGCCTAGACAGCATCCTGATAAATCTCCTCTGCATGCTTCATAGTAAAATCGTATTGTTCCTTAAAGACGGACCAGAACTGCACACACTACTCTAGTTATGGCCTAAATAGCATTTTAAATAATTACACCATGAATTTACTGGTGTATTCTGTGCGACAGCTAATAAAGACAAGTACCCCAATTGCCTTCTTAACCATCTTATCTACCTGTCCTGCTACCTTCAGAGATCTGTGGATACACACACCAAGATTGCTCTGATGTTCAATACTGTGTGTCCTAGCGTTGTGTACTCATAGCCCTCCCCAAGCACACTACCTCATACTTTTCCAGGTTGAATTCACTGCGCCATCCACTTTAGAAGTCCACTGATATCTTCTAGCAATTTACGATCCTCTCTATCACTAAAAACTTTTCTGTCATCAGCAAACGTCTTGATTGCAGCCTCCAAATTTAGATCCAAGGCATTAAATGTACACCACAAATAGCAATGGCCTATGGAACCCCACTAGTAACATACTTCTAGGCACATAAATATGCCTCTACCAACACTTTAGCTTCGTATATCTGAGCCAATTTTGGATCCCACATGCCACTTTGCCTATCCCAGTGCTCTTACTTTCTTGTATCAGTCCGCTGTGTGAGACCTTATCAAAAGCCATGCTAAATTCCATGTAGCCCACATCAAAATGCATTATCCTCATCAACACACCTGGTTGCCTCCTCAAAAAAGTTGATCAAATTTGTCAAGCGCAATTTTTCCTTAACAAATCCATGCTGAGAGACTAATGCCTCTCCCTCGGAGTGCAGATAAACTCTGACACTCTGAATTCACACTCAAAGGTTTCCCAGCATTCAATGGTCTGTAATTTCCTGGTCCATTTCTTCTTCCCTTTTTAACAGGGCATCTTGTTTGTGGCCAGAATATTTTAAAATGACTGCCAGTGGCCCTGACAGTTCCTTCTTTGCCTCCTTCAACAAACTATGACATTTTTCCTGGGCACTTTTCAGGGTGCCAAAATCACTAACACCTCCTCTATGCTAACTTCTTTTGATATTTCATAGGCTTCCACTCTAATATTCATCTCTGTGTCATCCTTTAACATTGAACACTGCACATTGCAAGTGACATTCACACCATACATGTCAGACAATGACCATCTCAACCAAGAATTTTACCACTGTCTACTTACATTCAATGGCATAATCTTCAGTGAATCCCCCACTGTCAACATCCTGAAGTTTGACTTCATATTTGATCCTCTCTCTGCTGGACTTTGGGAAGCTATAGTACACACCTAAGTGCCTTTTGTCCTTTTTGTGGATTTTACTTCGATCGACATGGCCTCATTTGATGACCGTTCCAGGATATTATCCCTCCTTATTGCTGTAATTGATTCCTTGATCAATATTGCAGGTCATCCTCATATTCTATTCCTCTCTCTACATCATCTAAATATCCTATGATCAGGAATGCTGAGCTGCCAATCGTACTCCTCTTTCACCAAGTTTCAGTCATAGCTGTGATATCATACTCCACATGCCTGTCTGTAACGTCTTAGTTCCTATTCTTATTCCTCAGGCTCCTTCTATTAAAATACATTCCATTTGACCTTGCCAAACTCACTTCTTTCTTACCTACTGTTTTCTCCTGTCTTCCAGATTCATTTCTTGGAGTTTAACCTCCAATTTCATCTCAGCTTCTGTCTTCTATCAATCTAGTTTACATCTGCTTGAATAGTAATAGCAAACCTATAGTTAATAGTCCCATTCCCGTTGGGAGAAAAGCCATTCAACTCATACAGGTCTCTCTCCTCCAGAAACTATCCCAATGTCTCAAGAATCTAAAGCCTTCCCACTCCAGCCACTTATTTATTTGCATTATTCTTCAATTCTTATACTCACTACTGTGGGGCACCGGGAGTAATATAGAACTACTATCTTTGAAGTCCTGCTTATTAATTTCTCAACCAAGATCGCCAATGTGAAGTTAAGTGCCCTTTCTGAAAGAAACATTATGTCACATTGTAACAAGAGATCTCGAAAGCAAAGCAAACGTAATCTGATTAAAGTATTACTCCTACGGGCACTGAGGCACTTAATTCTCCTTGGTGTCCACCTGTCTTGGAAGACCTAAGCTTACCACCAGACACTGCTCCCTGCCGAAAGGCACCTGGTTGTACCACTAAAGAGAGGCAGTCAGTTGGCTAAATAATCGACTCAAATGTCTGTGGATTGTCACCTTGGCCATGCACACAGGTTCTCCAGTTTGCACACACCTTCTCCTACCAGTGCTCACAGATTATGATCACAAAACTATATTCAGCACAAGTTTGGAGGATGTGATTGAAATCCTTTGTTTTTTATTTTAAGTTCATGCGAATGGCATCATGCATGGCGATGGTACATACGTTTCACTTTTATATTGAATACACATGATGATAAAGGATTCAATAAATAAAAACTGAAACATTTGATGATTTAAATGTCACCCCTTGATAGTACAAGAAATTAGGTCATGAATAAATATGAATTAAAGATCAGAGGTAATCAATTTGTAAAGACGATGACCAAGCCACAGTCAAGCTGCGTGTGCAATTTCAGGTACTTCATCACAGCATGGATTATTAAGGCTATAAAACATTTAAGACAGTCACCAAAATGGTTACACTGATGATAAAGAGCAACTTATTCTATGATGATCAAATGTGACTATTTTCAATGGAACAGAAAAAGCCATGAGGAAATTTAATGGAGCTTTAAACATCATTATGCATTTCAATAAAGTGGATACAAAAATGTTATTCTTTATTATTGCAAAATCAATTATGAGGGTCAATCTTTGTAATTAATTTCAAACCAGAAATCATTTCTTTATGTTTGCTTTTAAGGTACATACCTTGCTTTGCTTCAGGTGAAGACCAAGTATTGCACATTTTCATGCAAAAGCAGACAAATATTTCAAGAGGAGGAAACTTAGTACCAGGTGACAACAAGCCTGAGGTGTTGAAACTGAATTATTCTATATCTATACCTGCTTATTGCCAGTGTTTAATAATCTAGTTATGCGTTATAATCAGATTTTTAAAATATCAAACAATTCCGTCCATTGTATACAATTTATTACGTAGAATTTATGGCATCAAAGTTAGCAAATTAGCCCAGCTAGTCCTTGCTCGTAATCATAACACTTCCCACTCAACTTCATCTAACTCCATGATTGTTCTATGCCTTTCTGCCTGTAAAAGTCAAGTCTTCTTAGTTCCAGAGGACCACGAGGCTGCTCACTGAAATGAATGGTGGTTTAACTCGAAGGTCACCACAGATCAGTCGAGGGAAGAGAGGTTGTTGAGAAAGACAGTCATTCATGGTAACCTGAACTAGCGTGGGAATTAAGCCCATGATGTTTGTACCACACTGCATCAAAACATCCAGCCAACTGAATTTCTCCCTTTAGTTTCCTTCTGTAGCATCTTTGAAATGCAAAATATCCCAAATCACTCTGTAGGACAATAGTAAGAATTCTAAGATGGAAATAATGGATTTTTAAAAACAAAATTACATAGATAAAAGAGGAAAGGAGGGAAGGAACTCCAGAAAGCAAGATAGTGCATCCCTCACCTAGAGGCTTTCATAGTCAATGGAATATATCTTAGCAGAGAGATAGGAACCATCTCTTGAAGTAGACATTGTTAGGGGGCCAACTTCACTGAGCCAACTCCTTATTGATAATTAACTTAGGCTTATCCATGATGATTCAAAAAACAAAGGTATTAAGAATAAGGAGGAAAGGAATGCCTGCAAGGCTTAGCAGAATGTTGGAATTACAAGTAGGTGGAATAATAATCTGATCAAATTTGACTGGGAAGGGAGAGCCACCATATCATGCTAAGGTCAGAATAAACTGAGCCCTGCGTCAGTTTTCACTGGAAGTTTAGGATATACATAGGAAGTGGGGAATAATAATGAGGACAGTGCCAAGAACATTGGAAAGTAACCCAGCCCAAGGACTGGTGTTAGGAGAAGGAATAACCTAAGAATGCCAAGAGCATATAGAGTGACCAGTGTGGAGATATGAGATTGGATGCCCTAGAAGAAGATATGGAATTAGTACGCTGAAAGTTTTTGGAAATATCATGAGGGAAGCTCGAGAACAGAGTATGCAATATTGACTGGAGAAGGGGTATGCAAGATGGAATGAATTGCCTGGAGACTACCCAACCCACATAGCAGTATTAGTCACCCTGCCACACATAAATGGTAAGAGAGTAAGTGTATGCAATGATAGCTGCTATGTTTTTGGGAGAGTACACAATTACATGGTATCGTAGAGAGTAAGTTACCTCCACTGGAGTTTCAGTGAGATATGAAGGAATACTTAACTGATTGGTAAAGACAGTTAGGAGACCCATCAACATACCTGTGATTAAGACTGAGACCCACACAAAGGTAGAAAAATCACAAGAAGCTGGTAACAAATGGGGAGATTACTGGACCCAAAAAAGACAGAAGGACAGCTAGAAGTAATAAAGATATATGGTCAATAGAAGAACAGTCATTGCAAAAAGCAGAGGTCTCAACAAAGGGAGAGAGTAGAAGTGGGAACAGGAACGAGTAGTTAAGGGAGAAGATTGGATATGGTGAAAGAAATAAAAGGCATTGGTCAAAGGGTAATCCAGAGAGCCAATTGGAAATATACCATGGGATAGGATATTCAGGGATTAAGATCACTCCGAAATTGGCAAGCATATATATGAGACATTGCCAACAATTCTAGCCGTGAGCAGACGTTAACCTTAGATAGGCAGGAAAATTGAAGATGGGGAAAGTACATACACCCCAAGCAGCCAGTGGAAAATCTGCAAGCAGATTTACCAGACCCTGCCACCAAGTGAAAGGAAGACCGATTGCTTCGTAATTGTCAACAATTCACTCAATGGATGAAAGCATTTACAATTAGGGACTTCACAGCCAAAACTGTAGCAAAGATACGTGTCAGAGAAATAATACCCTGATGAAGACCCCACTACAAACAGAATAGGATATTCATTTCACTGGGAGGGTGTTGAAGGAAACCCAAGTTATTGGGAATCAAACTACAATTCCACATCCCTTACCATTCTCTATCACCAGGAATGGCATTACGGATTAATCAGACCCTGCAAATAGCTTTAGCAAAGAGCTCAAGGGGAAAAGGGACAAGATGGGTAGGTGCCCTCCTAACCTACTTATGGGATTAAGATCATGAAATAGCTCATGGAGTGGGTACATCCCATTTAAGTTAATATAGAGAGCTATGCAAATACGATCAGATGTGTTGACAGAGGGGAAAGGCATAGGTCCCAACTGGGATACGTTATGATAATATGTAGAGGAAATAGGCGCTCCGCTCCATGGCACACAGCAGATAGTCAGGATCAAAATGTGATCTGGGACCCGGAAACAGCAAACCCTGTAGAGGAACATGAATTGGCAGGAGATTTGTTGGTGGCAAAGACCATCCCTGTTAGAGCAGGGTTGCAGCCAAGATGCTTTAGAACCTACTCAATAACACTGACAGAGATTCTTGCACTATGCATAGAGATCACATCGAAAGGGCATTGGAAGCATTAGAATTTTTAGCTAAAGTAGTCTAAAGGAGTTCGTGAGAACTAATAGTCTGCGCTCATACCCTCAGCAAAAGACCATAGCTACGATGAACATTCAAATCATAGGGATGATCACTCTAATTACTGCGCACATTTGGACTGAAACACCTTGTGCAAGAGGAACATTTGACCAAACAGAAGTCAAACACTTTTTCTTTAGGCAGATGGGAGCAGGAAGGAAAGAGCCTTATGGGTGAGTGAAATACCAAAAGGAATTTGGAAAAAGTCATAAGTGCACACCTTGAACATTAAATCCCTCCAGGCTAGTATTAGCTACATTTTGGGAAAGAGCAGCAGTGTGAGCAGATAGGGTCAAAGTGCTAGGTATGCAATGAGACCAAGATGTAAATCTTTGGGTGAACCATGGCCCATAGTATGCATTAAGGGGTGATATAGTGTTCTCAATATACTGTTGGGTAACCATAAGTATGACAGAAAGTGGGGGGAGCGAAACAGCAAAGAGAGGTTTCTTTGGGGATTGGCTACAGATATGTCAGTGAGTCTACACTGATCAAATCAGTTCATGGCAGTTGCAATAACCAATCTTAGGGGCAACAGTTACCAGTCATGCATCTACTGCAATATCAATGAGGTAAGCAATCCACCCACTGTATCACTATGGCCAAGACAGAGAATTGAAAGATATGACCAGCCATGTGCACAAAGGCAGTGGTAATCTTAACCTTCATGTCTCAATTGACACAATACATCATTGTATTTTCTCGGTTTTGAGAAAAGGAGCCAGTAGTGGAAGGAGCTCTCCTTAAAAGGAGGTGGACCAAGAGGTAACGTGGTGGAATGGTTTTGGAACCAGAGGCATTCCCCTTCTTTTGCTTGTAGCTTAGCACATATATACCATGTAAATGTCCTTTGCCTAAAGCTGCTGCACCACTTGCATATAAGCAGCAAATACTATTTATCCACAGGAAAATCAGGGATGTTATTACACTTTTACTTGGACTTTAGTAAAGCTTTTGATAAGGTTCCACAAAGTAAGTCACTTGGGATTCAAGATGAGCCTGCCAACTGGATACATAATTGGCTTAATGGCCGGAGACAAAATGGTTGTAGAAGATTGTTTTTCAGACTGGATCCTGTCACCAGTGGTGTCCCACAGTAATCGGTTCTGGGTCTTCTTTTGTTTGTCATTTATAGAAATGATTTGGATAAGAATATATAAGGCACAAAATTGGTGTCATAGTAGACAGTAAAGAAGGTCAAAATTATAAAGAGATTTTAATCAAATTTGTCAATGGGCTGAAAAATGGCAGATGAAGTTCAATCTGGATAAATGTGAGGTATTACTTTTTGGTACAACAAACAAGAGGAGGACTTTTACAATTAATGGTATGACCTTGGGTAGTGTTGTAGAGCAGAGGGTTTAGGGTTTCAAGTACATAATTCTTTGAAGTTTTAGTCACATGTGGACAGGGTAGTTAAAAAGGCATTTAGCACATTTGCCTTCATTGCTCAGTCCTTTGAGTGTAAGAGCTGCAAGCCATGTTACAATTGTACAGGACATATGTCACGCCTCTTCTGGAATACTGTATCCAATTCCAGTTGTCCAGTTATAGAAGGATATTAAGCTGGAAATAGTTCAGAAGAGATTTATCAGGATGTTGCCGGGTTTGGAAGGTTCGAGTTAAAAAGAAACACTGAATAGGCAGAGTCTTTTTTCACTGAAGCGGAGTAGGTTAAGACATGACCTTATACAAGTTTATAAAATCATGAGGGATATAGATAGGGTTAATAGTAGGTGCCTTTTCCCTGGGATGGGGAGTTTCAAGACTCAGGGGCACATTTTTAATGTAAGAGGAGAGATTTAAAACAGACGCGGGCTTTTTTTTTAAACAGAGGGTGGTTCACTTATGTAATGAACGTCCTGAGGAAGTGGTTGATGGGGTACAATTGCAACATTTAAAAGACATTTAGGCAGGTACCTTTGGGAAGGCAGGTGGGACTAGTTGAGTTTGGGATTATATTCAGCATGGACTGGTTAGCCCAAAAAGGTCTGCTTCTATGCATTATGATTCTATAATTCTCCTAGATGGGTACTGAGTTACTATTATAAGTCAAATTTCAGTAACTAAGTGAAAGCATTGTCAGAGGCTAAAATCTATATGGGAATGGTAAGCATTAGGAGATCTTTAAATGTTTTATTGAATTCAAATTTCATAATCTGTCATGGTAAAATTCGCATCCAAGTCCCTAGAACATTATCTGGGTCACTGGATTAACGCTCCCTGTGTTGTAGTGTCTACAGCTTGGTCTCCAGCTCAAATGAATTTGAACCAAAATTCTTCCAGCTGCAGACTTATGGACCAGACCAAGCCTCCTCAAAATACATGAAGGAGATGGCAGAGATCCTCACTTTTTCTTATTTTAAAGACAAGGGACAAACATTGTGATCCAGGTGCAATTTGATTGATCAAACTACCAGTCTTAAAGTGAAGCACACTTTATTCACACGTCAGAGTTAAAATACAATAAAAGAAAGAACTGGAATAACTTAACTCTATTGGAAAACCTAACAGAATAATAGATTATTTAACTACTAAATATAAACTGTTCCAATATAGTAACAGCCCATAAGTACTCCCTTGGCAATGACAAATTCAGTAAAATTGATTGTATCACATGCAGTTCTAGCAATAGGAAGAGAGCTTCCATGCCTTTAGCTGTAACAGCAACAGGAAAAACAGCTTTCACATCCAACTTCAAGAGACAAACAGCAACAACTATTGAAGGCTAAAACTAACAACAAATCCTGGTTCTACGGAAGGTTAACCCAACCCATTCAAGCTGATTCTGTTGTTCCAACTTTTTATAAAACTCAAGGCTTTACAAGCTGTTTACTGTTTTGGAACAAACTGCTCTTCACCTCTGTCACAACTTTTCTTCATTAAAAAAAGGGACACATATTTCTTAAAGCCACAGTTTTGTCACAAGATCCTCATTGTAGACCTATTCTACTTGAATATATGGTGTCCACAAGCTCAAACATTGTACAACAATCACACATCATAAGCATTGCCATCTTTATAATGATTAAGGCATCAATTAATTAACAATGAAGCAGCAAAACAACTAACTTTCTGGCCTATATTATTTCAAAAATACATTCAACTACCCCAATTGAAACATCTTAACTAAGAAAAGTAGAAAACATTCACACAATAAGCTTTACGGTCAGCAAACCTTCATTATGAAGAAAACTTTTACCATTATTGATTTAAACAGCCAAAGTATTAAGCAAAAGCAATAATAAACCTCATAAGAACAAGGAGACGAACAGATATTCCAAGGAGAATGCAACTGGAGTGTCAGATTTTGTTGTCAAGTAAGAATTGGTTTCATTGTAATTACAAATTAACAAAAGAAATGAAAGGCCAAACTAGATGGAACAAAGATTAAAGATGAAATTCAATCTGACCTATGAGCACAGAAAGCTTATAAAATTGGATTGCACACATGCTTCCTGTTTCAACGCTTAATGTGTCAGGGTTGCACATTCTTACCATTATGTGACCAAATCATTTTATATAGCCAATCTTTGGTGATCGCAAGAACGTGAACAGCGAGTGAAAGAAAATGTCCAGATCTTCCAGAATATCAAAGCATATGCTCAGCATCACAACCTCAGCCAAGTGAAATATTTCTAAATTTATATTCCATATGTGCATGTAGCTTTTGCAATAAATCTATCTTGGGGAGATGGCAGAGTGATAGCAATATCACAGGGACTTAACAATGGCAACTACCATAACTTACTGTGAAAGATATGTCTTGAATGATCAAAATGTAATATCTCCCATAAAGATTCATTGCTGATACCGCTGTTCTTGTTTTCCCTTTAGCCACTTCATGTTTACACACAATTCCAGAACCACAACATGCGAATCAACTGTTACCTATCATTTGAAATAGCTTAGCAAGCGATTCAGTTGAGCTAAATAACTCAAAAGTCTAAAGACAAGATGAAAACCAGAGGATCATCTGCCATCGACCTCAGCACCTGAAAGGACAACAATAAACACAGATCTGGCAAGACTGCAAAGGACAATGTACCACCAAATGGGGGCTTATGCAAAAGTTTGGAGAGTTTTACCACTTATGACATCATACCTACATCGCATACAATAGCCAGAAGTGACCACGACCATCAGGTCAGAGCTAAGCTATGCAGACCTGCCATTTCCAACCATGAACAATTAACCAACAGGAAGGGAGGGAGGCAGCCACACAAACCTCATCATACTCAAAGATGGGAGATACCCAGCAAATCAGTGCAATTGACAGGACTGAAGTATTTATATGTATTCAGCCAGGAGTGTCAATGGAGGATTTAAGGCTTCCCCAGTGTCCTCAGTATCAGAGGCAAGTGTTCAAATAGTTTGATTCATTCAACATGTCAAGGAATGGAGGAAGACACGAGATACTGCAAGGTCAATAAGCTTGACAACATTGCAGCAATATTATTGTGCTTCAGAACCAGCTGTTCCGGTACAGGCACAACACGAGCATTTCCCAAAAATGTAAAAACATGTCCAGACACAAAAGGTAAGGCATATCCAACATGGCCAATTACCACTTCATGAGTTGATTCTCCATCATTACCAAAGTGATCAAAGGGTCTTCAACAGTACTATATCAAGCAGCACCTGCAAATGAATAACAGACTCAGATGTTTGATTAAGGTTCTGACCTGATTACAGCCTTAGAGGACGATTATCTCGGCCCTAAGACATCATTGCAAGTCTCCTCGGCTCAATTACCTTCAGCTATTTCATCGATAACTTTCCCTACTTCATAAGGTCAGAATTAGAAATGTTCACTGATGTTTGCACAACAGGCAGCAAAATAACATGAAAACTTGGGCTAATGTGTATGCAACAGTTGTGCCTTGTAAGAACAGTTCCAGCACTGCTTCCAACAAGAGAGAATCTAAACATCACCCATTCAGGTTCAATGGCATCACTACAGCTGAATTCCTCACTATTTACATCCTGGGGATTACCATTAACCAGAAACTGAAATGGACCAACCAATATAAACACTGCAGCTTCAACAGCAGGTCAAAGGCTATGAATCCTCCTGAACGCCACTTACAAGGCACAAAATAGGAGTGGAAATGGAAGGTTTATCACTTGCCTTGATGAGTGCAGCTTCAACACCACTCAAAAAAACTTGATACAACCTATGGAAAGCAGCCCACTCAATTGGCACTCCTTCAACATTCATTACTTTCACCTTCAATACATCATTCAGCAGTTTGTCACATCTACAAAATGAAAGAATTTCCAGCCAGGTGAAATAACATAGGAGGCAATTTCTTAGCTGGTGGGGTAAAATGTGGAACAATACAAATCAGATGCTAACACAAGCAAGCAGACCAATTTGTGAATTCAATAGACAATAGATGCAGGAGTAGGCCATTCAGCCCTTCGAGCCTGCACCACCATTCAATATGATCATGGCTGATCATCCTCAATCAGTATCCAGTTCCAGCCTTATCTCCATAACCCTTGATTCCACTATCCTCGAGAGCTCTATCCAACTCTTTCTTAAATGAATCCAGAGACTGGGCCTCCACTGCCCTCTGGGGCAGAGCATTCCACACAGCCACCACTCTCTGGGTGGAGAAGTTTCTCCTCATCTCTGTCCTAAATGGTCTACCCCGTATTTTTAAGCTGTGTCCTCTGGTTCGGTACTCACCCATCAGCAGAAACATGTTTACTACCTCCAGAGTGTCCAATCCTTTAATAATCTTGTATGTCTCAATCAGATCCCCTCTCAATCTTCTAAACTCAAGGGATACAAGCCCAGTCGCTTCAGTCTTTCAGCGTAAAGTAGTCCCGCCATTCCAGGAATTGACCTTGTGAACCTACGCTGCACTCCCTCAATAGCCAGAATGTCTTTTCTCAAATTTGGAGACCAGAACTGCACACAATACTCCAGGTGTGGTCTCACCAGGGTCCTGTACAGCTGCAGAAGAACCTCTTTGCTTCTATACTCAATCCCTCTTGTTATGAAGGCCACTATGCTATTTAGCCTTCTTCACTACCTGCTGTACCTGGCTGATTGCCTTCATTGACTGGTGTACAAGAACACTCAGATCTCTTTGTACTGCCCCTTTACCTAAATTGATTCCATTGAGGTAGTAATCTGCCTTCCTGTTCTTGCCACCAAAGTGGATAACCATACATTTATCCACATTAAACTGCATCTGCTATGTATCTGACCACTCACCTAACCTGTCCAGGTTACCTTGTAATCTCCTAACATCCTCCTGCCACCCAGCTTAGTATCATCAGCAAATTTGCTAATGTTATTACAAATGCCATCTTCTATATCAATTCAAAAGGGAAACTGAGCAGACAATAATGACTGGTAACTACTGAGATAAGAGGTGAGCTCCTCTCAGATGACAACCTGCTGCTTGTGTACTTGGTCACAAAGAAAACAATTTGCTCTTTTCACTCCCACCAATCCACAAGTAAAGTTGAGACATAAAAGAAAGTCCAGCTAATTTCTACTTTCTTGGAATTGCTTTCAAATTGAAAGCACAGCAGTAATTTAGATACCTGTTGAAAAAAAATGTATAGCTCATCTGTTTGTATTTAATGGCTTAATCCTGGTTCTGAGAACATTTCTGCCTTCTGGCCTGCCAGGAGATATTCATTAACCCTCTGCAGTCAGGTTTTATATTCCTTCAAAGCTGTAGGGTGTTCAATGTCTGTGAAACCTCTCAGTACAAAATTGCTGTAAAAGTGGTCTAAGAATACTTCATGTTTCAGACATTCAAAATCAACTGTGCTGCTTGTCGTGAGTGGAATTTCTAGGAGGACCACTCTGAGTTGGGGATGTAATACGGTCCAATTCTTGAATCCTTTTCTTCTCTCTTCTGGATGTAAATTAGTAGTTCAAAAACTTTTTATCTGAAGCAAAAATGTTAAATTGAATGCGTGTTATGAAGTGCGAGGAAGCTCACAAATGTTGATATACGGTTATGATTAAGTGTGATTGTTTCAATCTAATGCGATTTAAAGTTAAGTTGTAGATCTACTGCACTCAGAATGCAAGCTTACAGGTTTTTTTGGTTGGACTAAATAAATTAAGGTTCTTTGCAAGGGATTGCAGGAAAATAACTTATCAGAATGGTATTAAAATTTTAAGTTTTCAAGGAAGAAATCCTGAAATGATTGTTTTTGGCCAAAATCATGGTTGCAAAGTATTCTGATCAAAATGTGAAGAATTTTAATCTGATACTAACTTCACATGCTTAGAATGATTTTTCTTTTATAATTAAAATCGGTATAAACTGGGATATTTAGAGTGATTATGCTTAATCCTAAATTAGATTGATTTTTTGACTTCAAAACCTTACAAAATTAAAGATCTGAGGATACTGTTCACAATACAATTTTCAAAAGGGAAAATTAATTATAAATTCGGAGGCAGCTAATTACAAATTGAAAGCAGATAGTCTGACTTTCATGCAGTGGGCTCAAGGTGTTAAAAGGAAGAATTTTTTTTTATTTTTAAAAACAGATTGGTTTGAGAGAGAAGCCAAACAACTGTGGTGTGACCTGGCATCACACTAAAATGCTGCAGACATTTCTGCTAGAAAGAATGGCAGAGTTTGAAATAGAGTCTTACTTCCTATTGTTCAGCAAAATTTCTTTTTTAAACCTGTAGAATGACAGTGTATGAATTGAAATTATCTGTTTCTCCAAAGAAAACAAATCAAAGCAAAGTGAACTCTTAAGATTAAGTTTTCACGCCACTGGATAACCTGTTCTGCCTAAAGTAGAATAGATCCTTTACACCTTTTGCAGACTAGTAGAATGGGATTTACAGCAACTTCAAGTTGATCAGCCATTTATAATTAAAATCGACGAACTAAAATAAGTTATTTTAGGTTTACTAAGATTTTTTGTAAACCAGAAAATACAGATAACATAGCTTCAATGTTTCAAAAGAAGAAGAAGAAAGGTTTCTTTTGAACAGCATAAATTAAATACCAGAGGAAACTTGTCAGCCCAATAATGCTGTTATTGAAATTAGGGATAATTTTGAAATGTAAAAGGCATAGCTCAATTTAGCAAGTTACTGAAAAGAAGCCGACAGCTAAAATAAACAATAAACAGGCAAAATTAAAATACAAATGCTTTCCTTTTGCTTTTAACTATATTAATAATCTGTTAATTGTAAAATATCTCCACAGTTTATGAAAGAAGTAGGCAACTAATGGGATGTGTAAAATTGTACAAGGAGGGGTTGTGGAGTAAATACATTAAAAGTGACCTATAATTTAAGTAGTTAAAGGCCAACTGGAATAACCAAAATATCAATTAACTTTATGCTCCACATAACCAATCAGCTTATTCTTAACTGGAACAATTCTTTCGATCCTGGGTATGGAGCTGCAAGAGCAGAAAGAGAACAGGATGTGTTTCAGAAGTAATAAAAAAAAGTGATGAAGAAACTCAGCAGTATCTGTGGACAACAGAACAAAGTTAATGGTTTTTATTCAATATAACTCTTCTTTGCATATATTTCAATAGCAATAATTCCAGTCCCAAATTCATAGTAAATCTTTAGTATAAATTATCAAGTTTCACAATGGGCATGGAAACACTAAGACTTAGGCCAAAGGACAAAATATCCATTCAACTCTCAATTTGCAAAAAAAGATGCAGTTCAGGACATAATTGTAAAGAAAACCGGATATTGAAAATATTCACTTCAGAACTGTGCCCAAATGTTAGTGGCCAGAGTTTGATCAATACAAATCTGGGGAGGGGGAAAGTATTTGCAACCCACCTAGTTTCAGTGAATGATGCTTAGGACACTACCACTGTACCACAAGAATCCTCAAAGGACCTCCAAATAATCTGCAAAGTTGCTTCCTCGGCCTGAATGGAATTGGTGTAACATTACCTGTAGCACCACCACCTAACCCTGTATCATTTACCAAGCTGAAGAATGAAAAGGGATTGAATTATGGTGTAGCCCACGACTTACTACTGTATGTGCACCCAAAGAAGATATTTTAATGGAAACAAATTGGAGGAGTACAACACCCATTGATGTGCAGTCATATACTCTCAGAGTACATCATGATCCTGAGGTAACTTGTGGGTTAACATAACCAAGACCAATACCAGCTGCAAACTAGCAGACTACTTATGCTTGTATGGGTAAGTACAGTGTGATTACTAATCAAAAAGGGCTTTCAATACAGAGAAGAATCCAAGAGATACACCGTCCACCTTTATGCATTACCAAAATTCTCAGGTATGGCTTTGGCTTGAGGAACTGAACATATACTGCTGAAATTCCATGGAGATGTGCAATCTACAAAACTGCGTCAACTTTTTCAACTATGAGGTGCACCTCTTCCAGAACACTTGCGTGAATGCCAGAATCTGGGCAGAGAATTGAGACATTCGGAATGACATTGAAAACATTAAGCCCATTACTGCTGGTGGCAGGATTTAGGGAACTTGAGACAATATCCAAATCCATCATTGGTAATCATTTTGTGGCTCTGTCCAGATGATGATGGGTGGAGGCAGCAATGCTCCAACACGGTGGTGAAAAAACAGGAACAGGTGGAATTTGGAAGCAAGCCTTCTGGCTCAGAGGAAAGGACATGATCATTGCACTAAAAGTGTCCTCAAAAGACTTATAGGACTGACGGTCAATCCATTTGGTTGAGTTCCAAATATATCTTCCATGGCAAACAAACTGTGGCAAAGGAACTGAATACAAAGCTTCTGTTACAGAGGTAAGCTGTACTGAAACCTTAGTATTACAGGAAGCTATTCTAGGAGAAGGTGAGAACTGCAGATGTTGGAGATCAAAGCCAAAACGTGTGCGCTGGAAAAGCACAGCCGGTCTGGCAGCAGAGGAGCAGGAGAATTGACATTTTGAGCATAGGCTCTTCATCAGGAATGAAGCTATTCTAGACAACCAAGCAAAGCTTACCCTCAGAATGTGCTTGAACAAAATCTATAATTTTACTCAAAGACTCAAAAGAGGCTGTTCTTAAACTACAACAACACACTCGTACTGAGTGCTGTACTGACCGGTGACCAGAAATGTATTGATACGGATAAGAACACATCAGAGATTGAATAATACACTAAATGGGTCAAATTCAGACACCACCATCTATTAGGTTAAAATCAAGAAAATTATGAAATGGCAAACATTTAAGAAATGTGAAGCAGCTGCAAAAACAAGTTTCAAGTATCTTTACATCCAGGAAAGAACAGCAATCTCAGCACAGCAATCATTAGAATTAGGATCCTTCCCTCTATCACAGAAGATGGTTCATCTTGTAATATTTTTGATGAACTGGGTTCACAAAAGCCTTGTTACCTTTCCCATTCTTCCCTCCTGACATCAGTGAAATTCCACCTCATATTACTTGCTTACACTGTGGAGTGTAGCTATCAAATTAATATACATCAGACTTTACATGTTGCATCAAAATCAATTTAAATCACAAGCAAAAAACTTCCATTTCAAAAGGGTGAACAATATCTGCAATGACTGCTTAATTTTTTAAAATTCACAATAAACAAACTTAAAATTAGGAGAAAGTGAGGACTGCAGATGTTGGAGAACAGAGTCGAGAGTGTGACACTGGAAAAGCACAACAGGTCAGGTAGCATCCGAGGAGCAGGAAAATTGATGTTTCGGACTTAAGCCCTTCATCAGAAATGAGGTTTATGGGCCAGAGAGATGAGAGATAAATGGGAGGGGGGTGGGGTTGGGGGGGAAGGTAGCTGAGAATGCGATAGGTAGATGAAGGTGAGGGAGAAGGTGATAGGTCAGAGAGGAGGGTGGAGCTGATAGATGGGAACGGTGATGGACAGGTCAGGAGGGCAGTGCCGAGTTGGAGGCTTGGGACTGGGCTAATGTGGCGGGAGGGAAAGTGAGGAAACGAGGAAACTGGTGATATCCACATTGATCCTGTGTGGCTTAAGGGTCCCAAAGTGGAATAAGAGGCGTTCTTCCTCCAGGTGTCGGATGGTGAGGGTTTGGTGATGGAGGCAGCCCAAGACCTGCATGTCCTTGGAGGAGTAGAAGGGGGAGTTGAAGTTTTCAGCCATCGGGTGGTGGGGTTGGTTGGTGCGGGTGTTCAGCCACAGGGCGGTGGGGTTGGTTGGTGCTTGCAGGTGTTCAGTCACAGGGCAGTAGGTTTGGTTGGTGCAGGTGTTCAGCCACAGGGCGGTGGGGTTGGTTGGTGCTTGCAGGTGTTCAGTCACAGGGCAGTAGGTTTGGTTGGTGCAGGTGTTCAGCCACAGGGCGGTGGGGTTGGTTGGTGCTTGCAGGTGTTCAGTCACAGGGCAGTAGGTTTGGTTGGTGCAGGTGTTCAGCCACGGGGCAGTGGGGTTGGTTGGTGTGGGTGTTCAGCCATGGGGCTCGTCTACATATACATCAATATCTTCTACATCGGGGAGACAGGATGCCTACTTGCAGATTGTTTCAGAGAACATCTCTGGGACACCCACACTAACCAACCCCACTGTCCAATTGCTGAACACTTCAATTCCCCCTCCCACTCCGCCAAGGACATGCAGGTCCTGGGCCTCCTCCATCGCCAAACGCTCACCACCCGAGGCCTGGAGGAAGAATGCCTCATATTCTACCTTGGGACCCATAAACTACACGGGATCAATGTGAATTTCACTAGTTTCCTCATTTCCTCTCCCTGCATATTATCCCAGTCCCAGCCTCCAACTCAGCACTGCCCCCTCCTGACCTGTCCATCATCTTTCCCGTCAATCCGCTCCACCCTCCTGTTCAATCTATCACCTTCTCCCTCACCTTCATCTAACTATTGCATTCTCAGCTACCCTTCCCCCCGCAACCCCATCCCCCTCCCATTTCTCTCTCAGCCCCCCACAAGCCTCATCCCTGATAAAGGGCTTATGCCCAAAACGTTGATTCTCCTCCTCCTCGGATGTTGCCTGACCTGCTATGTTTTCCAACACTCAAAATTTAAAATTAGCAATACTATCATTAAAGATAACATATTTACAATACAAAGTAGTAACGCTGTGTGCATTAGTTATTTTTCCATGATCACAGTCTTTAAAACACTGCAGAATTCAGCAAACAAACAATAAAATTAGATTTAACCCACTTTAAGCAGCAGCGATTGTCTGCAACAGCTTACCCCAGAGATATCAGCCACACGATGGATTGGCACCTCCTTCTTACTGTGCAGTCCTTTAGCATTCTTGATAGCCCTAAGGCGGCAAAAGAAAAGCGTGTATAACAAAGACAAAATATTTGCTGCAAATATTGGAATACAGAATCAGGAATGAATGTATCAGTACAAAGTCAACAGCTGTAACAACAACCAGTAATAAGGATTCCAATGAATCTTTTATAATAATACAACCGCTGGATTTTGAATGTTAATAATTCCAGGAATAATTTAAGGATGATGCAAAAGAAGCAATCACATCTCAAGAAGCAAATTCTACACATGTGTCTGTCTCAGATCTAATTTTCAAATGCCTATTTGCTATAAAGTATATCAGGAATGTGACTGGAATACTCTCCATTTGCCTGATTTAGATAGCTCCAAACAAGAAGTGTGACACTATCCAGGACAAAGCACCCTGCTACAATGGTACCCTATCTACCACCTACAAAATTCACCACCTTCACCATTGATAAATAGTGGCAGAAGCATGTATCATCTTCAAGATGCACTGCAATCACTTAACAAGGCTTGCCTGAAAGCCCCCTCCAAACCCACGACCTTCACCACGAGAAGGACAATTGCAGCAGATACACAAACATTCTACGAGTTGTACTACCCAGCGAGATCCCCTTCAAGCCCCAAAACATTTGAACCTGAAACTATATTGTCATTCTTTGATAGTTGATGGGTTGAAATCCCAGAACTACTTTCCTAACAGCACTGCTGGTGTCATTACACCTCAAGGACTGCAGCAGATCACGGTGGCAGCTCACCGCTATCTTCTCTAGGCAAAAGAGTGAAGAGTGAGTTCTTATCCCTCCAGTAAGTAAAACATCAAAATCCGTGAATTTACTGGCATGTAAAGTTCATTTGCAAGTTGAAACAAGAATACAAAAAACAAATTGTCACTGCATGAAACTGTTTTATGTATGTTCTTTACCTGGAGTTTGGAAAGACAGTGATTGGAGTCTTTGTTGAACATGAATTCAATTCATTAATGGTTACCCACTTGAGTTGGGGGAATTCACATAAAGAATTGTATAGTTGCTCCCAGAGTCTCCCAAGGCAAACCCCTTCCAGAAAACAAGTGACAGAAGCTACTTTAAATTGCCATTCTTTGGCTAGGTTAAGATTTCATATGAAAACATGGTAAACTATACAATAAATGGTTCAGATCCACATTGCTACAATTCCATGAATTTATCTGATTATTTTCACTCAAAGTTCCCCCAATAATGAAGTAACTGTAGTTCATCCATACACGTTTGTGCAGATATACAACTATCACTACACAATTAAGCATATTCAAATCTCAATTCTTCTTGGGCAGTTTGCTTGCTCCTCACCTACTGGCAACAGGATACAATGAATTGTCAATCATGAGTGAATTTTAGTCAGAACATGGAAATTACAACTTAATCTTTTGTTTGAAGTGATAGTCATTCAGTACACAAAAGGCTTTTCAGCCCATCGAGTTTGCACTGACAATCACTACAACTAAAGGCACGTTAATCCCAGATCTTTGAATCTTATGATATTTCAAGTGCTCACCCAAATATTTTTACTTAAAGGTTTAAGGTTTCCAGCCTCCACTGCCTTCCCAGGCAGTGCATTTCAGATTCCCAGCACCTTCTGAATGAAAATGCTTTTTTCTCAAATCCCTTCAATCTCCTGCCCCTTACCAGAAAACTATGTCCCCCTCATGACTGACCCTCAACTACAGGAACAGCTGCTCCATCCTCTCCCTAGCCATACACCTCAATTATGACCCCCCTCAGCCTTCTCTGCTCTAGTCTCTCCTTATAGTTCAATTGCTCCGTCCTAGGCAACATCCTGTTTAACCTCATTCTCTACCCCTTCACATCTTTCCTTTAGTGAGGTGACCAGAACTACACACAGTACCCATGCTCTGGCCTAAACAAGGAGTTCAAAAATTCCTCCTTATTCTTATAATCTACGTCACAACTGACAAAAGCAAGTGTGCCATATACTTTAACTCTCCTACACTTGCTCTCCCAAGTTTAGGGATCAGTGAATAATTACCCAAGATCTCTTTGCTCCTCTGAGTTAACCAGTGTACTACCATTCATCAAATACTCCCTCATCTTGCTTCTTCAGCAGGAATGCAGAGTTGAAAGTGTTGTTTGGGTGAAAGGGATTCCTTCAAGTCTGAAAAACTACAGTGTTAATTAACCTTTGTGATTTAGGGTGTAGGTTTGCTCACTGAGCTGTAGGTTTGATATCAGACGTTTCATTACCTGGCTAAGTAACATCATCAGTGGCGAGGGAGTTACTTTGTGATTAACCAGAGAACAGTCTTGTTGACTAAACAATATAAAGTCTGTTTCAATTAATGCAACTATTTACAGATTATATGAATATGACCCACATTATTACAGAGACTGTTAGAAATACAATAGCCTCAGGTTGGTCCCTTAAAAGCTCCTTCTGTATTCTGACAAAGGCCCCATAACATAGATTAACTGTACTCTGACATTAACCCCTTCACATCCACATATAGCAGGGAGAAGTAAATCAGATCAAGCTTCAGCATTACAATCCAACAATCATCCTGGACTTGAAAGTGCCATAAAATCTACAATGCTTCCAAAGCTTATTGTATCTGAATGACTATGATAGTGGTAGAGTGTTACACTTTGGAAAGGGAGAAAGCTAAAGGGAGGGGGAGAGCGAGGAGAAAAAGCTGGGAAATAGAAAATGCTCCTTTAGGATTAAACAGTCAACTTATCTTACCACATCAGCAAAAAATGCATAAAGGAATTTAAATGGATAGCTTTGAGAGAAGTTAACCAAATTCTCTTAGCCTGCTGGTGATCTATACATCAGGCTCCTCCTCTTTTCACTGATCCAGAGAATGGAAAAGAAAAAGACTTGCATTTATATCGTGTCTTTCACAAGTATGAGATATTCCAAAATGTTTTACAGTAAGGAAAATACTTTTAAAACCTAATTATCATTACCTCTTAGTAAGTAACAATTCACAAACATGATAACAGCAAGATAAACAAAACCAAAGTGCTTCTAACAACAATCAAAAGACCCCCGCCAGAATGCTTGCATGATGATGAGTCCATGCTTAGCTACAATAGCCTCCACTGTCAAAAAGAAACAGAAAGAGACTGTTTATCTCCTTGATTCTGCAGAGATGTGCAAGTTACCTGTGGCCTAATTCCCTACACACCCTTGTCAGAATCCCCTCATGTCTTTGGTCAACAGTAATCAATCAACCATGATTTAAAATTAACTACTGACCTAACTACTGCCCTTTCCAGAAGACAATTTCAAATTTCTGCCAGCTTTGTTTATATAGTAATGTTTCTTATCTCAAGTCTGAAAAATCTAGTGCAAAGGTTTAGATTGCATTCTCTCGTCCTAGAGTCCCCAACTCTACCTTATCTGTTCCTCTTAATATCTTGAAAGCTTCTCTCAAGCCCTCCCCTAAAATCTCTAACTTCCAGGAAATACTGGTTCATGTAAGTTGTCTTCGACTCCAGGTATCATTCTAGTAATTCCACAATGCAATTTATTCAAGGTCAATACACTGTTTGAAAGATGCAATACCAAAAATTGGCCAACATTTCATTCATGGCTTAACGAGAGCACTTTATGACCATCTAGTCCCTTGTATTCTAATCATCTCAGTGCAAAGAGAAGTATCCCATCAGCCTTTCTAATCATTTTTCAGACGCACCCGCAACATTTTAATGTTCCGTATGCATGGATCGCCAAGTCTCTTTGGACCAATATGTTAAGCTTTCACCCTTTACAAAGTAATCTGATCTACCCTTTGTAGCTATGAAGCCGATGACCTCAGGCTTACCTGAAAGTCATTTAGCACGGTTTTTACCTATTCACAAGCTATTAATATCTCCAGTATAGCAACCCATGCTCTTTGCTTCATCACAATGGTAAAATTCTGCTATTCTTGTACAATTGTCTAGAGTTTGGAAAATAAAGATATTATTTTTTAAAAATAGAAAATAGGAGGAATAAGCATTTCATGCCAATTATGCCATTCATTATGATCATGGCTGATCATCCAACTCAACAGTCTGTTCCCACTGAGCCCCCATATCCTTTAATTCCTTTAGCCCCAAGTGCTATATGTCATGCCCCCTTACAATCATACAATGTTTTGGCCTTCATTACTTTCTGTGGTAGTGAAGTTTAGACTCACCATTCTCTAGGTGAAGAAAACTCTCATCTCAGTCTGAAATGGTTTACTCCTACACCTTTAGACTGTGACCGCAATAGTCATTGTTATTCAAACAAAGACACATTTATCTCCATTTTCTCTTGCCTGCTAATCAGTTTTGTATCCATTTCCATACACTATCTCCAAACAGATGTACTTCAATGTTACATGCTGTCTGCTGTGAGAAACTTCAAAAGCCTTCTGAAAGTGCAAATAAACCACATTCATTGGCTCCTCACATCAACTCTACAAATTAGATTGTTGAATTCCAGTAAACTTGTCAAGCATGATTTCCCTTTCATAATTCCATGCTGACTCTATGTGATCCTCTCACTGTTTTCTAAGTGCTCAGCAATTAAATCTTCTATATCAGACTCTAGTATATTCCTCCCTACCAACATCAGGTCGACTGGTCTATAATTCCCAGGCTTTCTCTCTGCCTCACTTTTTAAATAGAGAGGCTACATTGATTACCCTCCATTAAATTGGAACTGTTCCAGGATCAAGAGTGTCTTGGAAAATGACCAGCTATGCATCTATCATTTCTTGGGCTATTTCCTTAAGTACAAAGATGTAGATAATGAGGTTCAGGGGGTTTACCTGCCTTCATCACCATCAATTTCCACAACACCATTTCTCTACTTGTACTGATATCCATCTCTTTCCCCAAACCCGGTGTTCCCCAACATTTCTGGTATGCTAATTGTGTTCTCTTTTGTGAACACAGAACTAAAGCATGCCTTTAGTTGGCCAGTCATTTCCTTATTCCCAGTTATCAATTCCCCTGCTTCTAAATGTATGGGATCTGTGTCTTTCCCAATCAATTTCTCTTCACATAGTCATAGAAACTTAAAAGGTCAGATTTTATGCTCCATGCAAGTTTATATCCTATTTACACTTTCTTAAACAATCCCTTTGCCCTCTTTTGCTGAATTCTAAGCTGCTCCCATTCCTCCAATCCCTTGCTTTTCCTGGACAATTTGTATGCCTCTTCATGGATCTAATACTCTCGAACTTCCCTTTTAAGTCATGGTTTAATCACCTTTTCCATTTCACTTTTGTGTCAGACAAAAATAAAAATTTTTTTGCAGTTCATTTATGTGCTTTTTAAGCGTTTTCCATTGCTTTCCACTATCATCCCTTAAAGTAATGTACACCCAATCTAACACAGCTAACTCATACCTTATCCCATTGTAACTTCCTCTATTTAGTTTGAAGACTCAAGTCTTGGAATCAACTCCATTACTCTCCATTCTGATGAAGAATTTTATTGTATTATGGTCACTCATCCCCAAGAGGCCACATGCCAATCATTCCTTTCTCATTTTACAATTCTCAATTCAGGTGGCCTGGTCTCCAGTTGGGTCCTCAACATATTGTTCCCGAAAACCATTCAGTAAACACTCCAGGAATTCCTTCTCTAGAGTATTGTCAGTAATTTGATTTGCTCAATCTGTATGTTGATTAAAGATCACCCATAATTATAAATGTTGCTAATTTCCTGTTGAATGCCATTCCCAACATCACCCTTGCAGTTCTGGGATCTATTTACAACTCCCAGTAATTTTTTTTCCCCTTTTTCCTCAGGTCTACCCATACAGATTCCACATCATCCAAGCTGATACTCTCTTCACTAATTGTGTTAATTACCTCTCTAACCAGCAAAGCAACTCTACTGCCTTTTCCTTTTTGTCCATCTTTCCTAAATACTGAATACCCCTGGATATTCAGCTCCCATTCTTGATGACCCTGCAGCCATGTCTCTGGAATCTTGACTCTATCATCTGTTTTGTCTATTTGCACAATTAATTCAGCCACTACATTGCATATGCTTCGTGCATTTTGGCATAAAGCTTTTCTTTATTCCACTTCCTCTGACTCCTTGTATAGATTTCCACCCTCCAGCCATTTTAGTTTAAAGCCTCCCTAACCACTCTAGAAAATACTCCCTGTAAGACATCAGTCCTGGTCCTGCCCAGGTGTACTGTTCCTACCTCCCCAAGATACTATCCCAAAGTCTCAGGAGTCTGGAACACAGTCCCCTTCACACCTCTCCAGCCACAGGTTCATTGATAATATCCTGCTACATCAACTGGCTAGCACATGGCACTCATGACAAACCGGAGATCGTTACTGTTGATGTTGCAATTTTTCATTTAATTCCTAACTCATTATATTCTGCTTTGAGAACCTCATCCCATTTATAAGCTATGTCTATTGTAGCTGTTCACCCTCCCCCCTCCAGAATGGCCTGTAGCCGCACTGAGACATCCTTGAAGGCAACATAGTACCGTACAATCTCATTTGCAGCCACAGAAGTACCTGTCTTCCCTTGGAATTGAATCCCCCTAAATCTTTGCATTTCCTCACTTTTTCACTCCTCTCTGTGTAGCAGAGCCAACTGTGTTGCAAAGAATTTCTGTTGTTGCTTTCCTCTCACCAGTATCAAAAGTATATCTACTTCATAGGGGAATAGGCACTGAAGACTACTGCATTGCCTCCCTAGTCCTATTGCTGTGTCTAATGGTCGTCCATTCACTTCCTACTTCTGGATTCTTAGCCTGCATTGTGACCACCTCTCTATCTCTGATATTCGCCATCTCACTGATGCTAGACAGTGTCCCAAGTCACTGATCCAGCTCCAAAATCCAGGTTTTCATTTTATGCAGCTGGAGGTATTCTATGCACAGGAGGGCCCCAGACACTGGATATGTTCCCAACTTCCCACAAACAGCAAGAAAAACACATCCTTGAGCTCTCCTGTCATGATTTACCACTTAAAATTAAAGCCTCAGGAAATGCTTTGTATCAATTTCTGTAAGTCAAATAGGAACCTTATTTATAGTCCTCATTATTTTAAAATATAGTCCTGACAAACTATATGGCACTGACAAAAAACACCAATTTCCTACTGTTCCAAATTCCCAGAAATCCAAACTGCACCTTATACTAAAGGAGAGAGTAATGCTCTATGTTTAGATATCAATGCCAATGACTCTCTTTTATGCTCCATGCAAGTTTATATCCTATTTACACTTTCTTAAACAATCCCTTTGCCCTCTTTTGCTGAATTCTAAGCTGCTCCCATTCCTCCAATCCCTTGCTTTTCCTGGACAATTTGTATGCCTCTTCATGGATCTAATACTCTCGAACTTCCCTTTTAAGTCATGGTTTAATCACCTTTTCCATTTCACTTTTGTGTCAGACAAAAATAAAAAATTTTTTGCAGTTCATTTATGTGCTTTTTAAGCGTTTTCCATTGCTTTCCACTATCATCCCTTAAAGTAATGTACACCCAATCTAACATTAACTACCAGCAAAAATTACTTCTGATCTCTTTCTTAAAAAAAACTTCACAGAACTGAAACTAAGCACCTTTCGATATTTTAAAACTTGCAACCTCAATTTTTGGAAATGTCAAATGACACACACTTAATCATAATTAAAAAGCTGAGGGAAAAATGTATAAAAACAAAATCAACAATTCAAATTAATGGTCTGAAGGTTGTTATGAAGTTGTGGGTGAACTGTACCGTTAAGGGAGCTGAAAATTCTGGCTAGCACAAAGTGTGCTGAACACCTAAAAATGTAACATTTGGGTTGAAACACATGTCTGATTCTGTGTTGCCAGGATATAAAAACAAAATTCAAAATTTGGCTAGATTAAAAGATGCCCCAGGTACAAAAGTCCAATCAAATTTGAATCTTACTATTTTGGATGGCATCAAACCAATGAAATGATCCGATGTTTTGGGGTATAAAAAGTATACTTTTTTGAACAGTTAGCCAGAGCGGCAAAAAGAGCAGGAGAAAGTGAGGACTGCAGATGCTGGAGATCAGAGTTGAAAAATATGTAGCTGGAAAAGCGCAGCAGGTCAGGCAGCATTCAAGGTGCAGGAGAATCAACGTTTCGGGCATAAGCCCTTCTTCAGGAATGAGGAAGGTGTGCCAAGCAGGCTAAGATAAAAGGTACGGAGGAGGGACTTGGGGGAGGGGCGATGGGAATGCGATAGGTGGAAGGAGATTAAGGTGAAGGTGAAAGGCTGGATAGGGGGTGGAGGCGGAGAGGTCGGGAAGAAGATTGCAGGTCAAGAAGGCGGTGCTGAGTCAGAGGGTTGGGACTGAGATAAGGTGGGGGGAGGGGAAGTGAGGAAGCTGGAGAAATCCGTATTCATCCCTTTTGGTTGGAGGTTTCTTAGGCGGAAGATGAGACGCTCTTCCTCCAGGCGTCGTGCTGCCATGGTCTGGCGACGGAGGAGGCCAAGGACCTGCATGTCCTTGGCGGAGTGGGAGGAGGAGGCCACATTGGTTGCAGCGGATGCAGTAATTGATGTGTGTGGAGGTGCAGGTGAATTTGTGATGGATATGGAAGGATCCCTTGGGGCGTTGGAGGGAAGTGAGGGGGGAGGTGTGGGCGCAAGTTTCGCATTTCTTGCGGTTGCAGGGGAAGGTGCCAGGAGTGGAGGTTCGGTTGGTGGGGCGTGTGGACCTGACGAGGGAGTCGCGGAGGGAGTGGTCTTTCCGGAATGCTGATAGGGGAGGGGAGGGAAATATATCCTTGGTGGTGGGGTCTGTTTGGAGGTGGTGGCCTCCTTCTTCAAAGACCGCAACTTCCCCTCAGATGTGGTTGATGATGTTCTCCACCGCATCTCCTCCACTTCCCACTCCTCCGCCCTTGAACCCCGCCCCTCCAATCGCCACCAGGACAGAACCCCACTGGTCCTCACCTACCACCCCACCAACCTCCAGATACATCGTATCATCCTTCATCATTTCCGCCACCTCCAAACAGACCCCACCAAAGATATATTTCCCTGCCCTCCCCTATCAGCATTCCGGAAAGACCACTCCTTCCGCGTCTCCCTCGTCAGGTCCACACCCCCCACCAATCCAACCTCCACTCCCGGCACCTTCACCTGCAACCGCAAGAAATGCAAACCTTGCGCCGACACCTCTACCCTCACTTCCCTCCAAGGTCCCAAGGGATCCTTCCATATCCATCACAAATTCCATATGTATCACAAACTAACTCTGCACTATGAATGGGAACCTAGACTGTAGCTTTAGGGTGCAGGACCTGGAGTGTAGGGAGGTTAGGAACATGGCATTAATTTCAAAGGAGGGTGCCTGTAAACAGGAAAGTGGCTTGAAGTGTGTATACTTCAATGCAAGAAATATACAAAATAAGGTAGGTGAACTTGCAGCGTGGGTTGGTACCTGGGATTTCGATGTTGTGGCTATTACGGAGACATGGGTAGAACAGGGACAGGATTGGCTGTTGCAGGTTCCAGGGTTTAAATGTTTTAGTAGGGTCAGAGGTGGGGGTAAAAGAGGGGGAGGTGTGGCATTGCTTGTCAAAGATAGTATTACAGTGGTGGAAAGGACGATGGATGAAGACTCGTCATCTGAGGTAGTTTGGGCTGAAGTTAGGAATAGGAAAGGTGAGGTCACCCTGTTAGGAGTTTTCTACAGGCCTCCTAATAGTCCTAGAGATGTAGAAGAAAGGATTGCGAAGATGATTCAGGAGAAGAGTGAAAGTAATAGGGTGGTTGTTATGGGGGACTTTAACTTTCCAGATATTGACTGGGAAAGCTATAGCTCGAGTTCGTTAGATGGGTCGGTGTTTGTCCAATGTGAGCAGGAGGGTTTCCTGACACAATATGTAGACAGGCCAACAAGAGGTGAGGCCATACTGGATTTGGTTCTGGGTAACGAACCAGGCCAGGTGTTAGAATTGGAGGTAGGTGAGCACTTTGGGGACAGTGACCACAATTCGGTGACTTTTACTCTAGTGATGGAGAGGGATAAGTGTGCACTGCAGGGAAAGAGTTATAGCTGGGGGCTGGGAAATTATGATGCGGTGAGGAACGACTTAGGATGCGTGGCTTGGAAAAGTAGCCTTCAAGGCAAGGGCGCAATTGATATGTGGAGCTTGTTCAAGGAGCAACTATTGAGTGTCCTTGATAAGTATGTACCTGTCAGGCAGGGAGGAAAGGGTCGTGTGAGGGAGCCGTGGTTTAATAAGGAATTGGAATCCCTTGTTAAAGGGAAGAGGGCTGCCTATGTAAAGATGAGGCGTGAAGGTTCAATTGGGGCGATTGAGAGTTATAAGGTAGCCAGGAAGGATCTGAAGAGAGAGCTAAGAGCAGCAAGAAGAAGCATGAAAAGTCCTTAGTTGGTAGGATTAGGGAAAACCCAAAGGCTTTCTATAGGTATGTCAGGAATAAAAGAATGACTAGGGTAGGAATAGGTCCAGTCAAGGATAGTAGTGGGAAGTTGCGTGTGGAGGCTGAAGAGTTTGGGGAGACACTGAATGAATACTTTTCGTCAGTATTCACTCAGGAACAGGACATTGTTGCCGATGTGAATACTGAGTCACAATTAATTATAAATGGACGGCTTTGAGGTATGTAGGGAAGAGGTGTTAGAAATTCTGGAAAGGGTGAAAATAGATAAGTCCCCTGGGCCTGATGGCATTTATCCTAGGATTCTCTGGGAAGCAAGGGAGGAGATTGCAGAGCCATTGGCCTTGATTTTTATGTCCTCGTTGTATACAGGAATAGTGCCAGAAGACTGGAGGATAGCAAATGTGGTTCCCTTGTTCAAGAAGGGGAGTAGGGATAACCCTAGTAACTATAGACCGGTGAGTCTCACTTCTGTTGTGGGCAAAGTCTTAGAGAGAATTGTAAGGGATAGGATTTATGAACATCTGGATAGGAATAATGTGATCAAGGATAGTCAGCATGGTTTTGTGAAGGGCAGGTCGTGCCTCACAAACCTTATTGAATTCTTTGAGAAGGTGACTAAGGAGGTGGACGAGGGGAAAGCGGTAGATGTGGTGGATTTTAGTAAGGCGTTTGATAAGGTTCCCCATGGTAGGCTACTGCAAAAAATACGGAGGTATGGCATTGAGGGTGAGTTGGAGGTTTGGATTAGGAATTGGTTGGCTGGAAGAAGACAGAGGGTAGTAGTTGATGGTAAAGGTTCATCTTGGAGTGCAGTTACTAGCGGTGTTCCGCAAGGATCTGTTTTGGGACCATTGCTGTTTGTCATTTTTATAAATGACCTGGAGGAGGGGTTAGAAGGTTGGGTGAGCAAGTTTGCGGATGATACGAAAGTCGGTGGAGTTGTTGACAGTGAGGAAGGATGTGTCAGGTTACGGGGGATATAGATAAGCTGTAGAGCTGGGCAGAAAGGTGGCAAATGGAGTTCAATGTGGGTAAGTGTGAGGTGGTTCACTTTGGTATGAGTAACAAAAAGATGGGGTACTGGGCTAATGGACGGATACTTGGTAGTGTGGATGAGCAGAGGGATCTTGGTGTCCATGTACATAGATCTCTGAAAGTTGCCACCCAGGTAAATAGTGCGGTGAAGGCGGCATATGGCGTACTGGCTTTTATTGTTCGAGGAATTGAGTTCCGGAGTCCTGAGGTCATGTTACAATTGTATAAGACTCTGGTGCGGCCGCATCTGGAGTATTGTGTGCAGTTTTGGTCGCCATACTATAGGAAAGATGTGGAGGCACTGGAACGGGTGCAGAGGAGGTTTACCAGAATGATTCCTGAAGAAGGGCTTATGCCCGAAACGTCGATTCTCCTGTTCCCTGGATGCTGCCTGACCTGCTCCGCTTTTCCAGCAACACATTTTCAGCTCTGATCTCCAGCATCTGCAGACCTCACTTTCTCCTTACCAGAATGTTGCCTGGTATGATAGGAATATCGTATGAGGAAAGGCTGAGGCACTTGGGGCTGTTTTCATTGGAGAAAAGAAGGTTTAGGTGACTTGATAGAGGTGTACAAGATGATTAGGGGTTTAGATAGGGTTGACCATGAGAACCTTTTTCCACGTATGGAGTCAGCTATTACGAGGGGGCATAGCTTTAAATTAAGGGGTGGTAGGTATAGGACAGATGTTAGGGGTAGATTCTTTACGCAGCGAGTCGTGAGTTCATGGGTTGCCCTGCCAGTAGCAGTGGTGGACTCTCCCTCTTTATGGGCATTTAAACGGGCATTGGATAGGCATATGGAGGATAGTGGCTAGTGTAGGTTAGGTGGGCTTGGATCGGCGCAACATCGAGGGCTGAAGGGCCTGTACTGCGCTGTATTCTTCTATTAAATTCACTTGTACCTCCACACACATCATTTACTGCATCCGCTGCATCCGATGTGGCCTCCTCTACATTGGGGAGGCAGGCCACCTACTTGCGGAACGTTTCAGAGAACACCTCTGGGACACCCGCACCAACCAACCCAACCGCCCCGTGGCTGAACACTTTAACTCCCCCTCCCACTCCGCCAAGGACATGCAGGTCCTTGGCCTCCTCCATCGCCAGACCATAGCAACACGACGCCTGGAGGAAGAGCGCCTCATCTTCCGCCTCGGAACCCTCCAACCACAAGGGATGAATGCGGATTTCTCCAGCTTCCTTATTTCCCCTCCCTCCACCTTATCTCAGTCCCAACCCTCGGACTCAGCACTGCCTTCTTGACCTGCAATCTTCTTCCCGACCTCTCCGCCCCTACCCCCTCTAGAGCCTATCACCCTCACCTTAATCTCCTTCCAGCTATCGCATTCCCAACACCCCTCCCCCAAGTCCCTCCTCCCTACCTTTTATCTCAGCCCGCTTGGCACACCTTCCTCATTCCTGAAGGGCTTATGCATGAAACGTCGATTCTCCTGCTCCTTGGATGCTGCCTGACCTGCTGCGCTTTTCCAGCAACACATTTTTCAACTCTGCAAAAACAGCAGCCAGCACCAACAAGACTGCTTGCGGAAATACCTGCTCTCTGAAAGGTACCTTTATCAAGGACCTGTGAAGCAGAATCCCCAAGATAGGAATACAGAAGAACCGAAAGCTGCCTGGTTTTGAAACAAGAATTTCTTTTTGTAAATCTTAATTTTTTTTTTTAATAAGACCAGTATCGTAGAGAAGGTGGTAAAAGATAGGTTTAAGAGAAAGGAGTTGTAAATAGTTCTAAGTTAATATTCGCTGTTAGACTTAAATAATAAAGTTGTTGATTTTTACTTTAAATAGTAACTTTTAGGATACATATTTGCGTTTTGAATTTTAACAGATTGCAGCACAGGGTGAATCTTTTCTGTGTTGCTGGTTTAAATTAGTATAGGGGTTTACCCCTTGTTGTAACAAAGCTACACTTACAAGTTTTTACCACAGATTGCTGTTGTCAGAATATATGAGTACGTATCTCTCCAAGAGAGTGACATATACATGTAGATGGTCACTTACAATGAAGTGTCATCAGTATTCTTTATAGTAGGGGAGACAACTGCATAATTAGTGAACAAATCATTTTGCATTAACACTACATTTATTTGAATACACTGATGCTATTGAGCTTTATCACAAGAATTGCAAGTACCCACAACTACCCAACAGCCTTATCCCAGAATTAAATCTGTCACAGGAATCAGACCCCAGACTGAGGCAATATTTCTTGGCATTAACAGCATCTACCAGGACTGCCATCCACAGGCCTCACCCTCAGAATTCTAGACGTTTCCTACTGAATGCTGCCATGTTGTAGTTTCTAATTGCTTCAGCAGTTTCAATATAAAAACCTTTTCAGTCAGGCAAAAGACACAGAAGCTTGAACACATGTACCAACAGGTTCAAGAACAACTTCCCTGCCATTGGACTAATTAATGGACACACTAACTTGAAATAATACTGATCTTGCTTTGCACACCTTGGTTCAGTGTAATGTGCATGCTTCACTCTAAGCATCCTTTGATCTGTATATCATTGTTTGTTATGATCTGCCTGTCCTGCTTGTAAAACAAAGTTTTTCACTGTACTTAGGTAAACGTGTTGACTATATGTCAAACCAAAAGGAATCCACAAGATTCTAACAAAATGAAACATATTAAGAAATTGCATTCATTAATGAATTTTGTACATCATTCCGACCTCTTTTAATGGTTTTATCATACTTGCTATCACGGACTTGATTCTGAGTAATGTGTTTTGATAGCTGCAGTCTCTATTGCCTTAATTAACGATTTACTCAAATCAAATAACATTTCTATTGAACTATATCCATGTTAATCACAGAACGTCACACAGATACAGTGTACCTGATGAAAATAAATAATGCACAAAGAAATAGAAGTTGGCAAAAGGAGAACTACATATCTTAGAAACATAAGATAGTATGAACCAAAGAAATCTCAATCAACTCTGTTATAGGCAGAGCTGTCAATCTTTATGGAAGTGTTATATACCCAAGCTCATCTACACTACAGCACTCTGTCAGATTCAAATTCATGAATAAAGTAGCAAATCTTACACAAGAATTTTACAAATTTCTTAACCCTTGAATAATTCATGAAAATCCCAGATCAAATTTCATGACAAAAATTCCATTAAGTCATTTCCATTTACAGAATCATCACTGCAAGAGTACTTAATGCATATTGTTCCTCATTCCATTCTTCACCTACCCTTCAGCCAACTACCATGGTACTTCTGCACAATTACTAAAAGTCAATGAAAGACTACAAAGGCAACCCATTCATCCAAAACCTCTTACAACCTTTGCATACTTGGAACAGCTTGGAATTACTTTCATCAGTTACATGAATGTTGTGAAGGAAAAGAAAAACAACAGGAGGAGGAATTCAGGAGAAGAGTTTCCTGTATATTAGCTGTTCTGCAAAATAGCCGCCTACTTAAAAAAATATATGGTTAGCGTTTTACAGACAGCAATGATCTACAAGTGCCAGATGAGTTTAAAGCTCTTCTTCATCTTAATATTAACTCTTCTCAAAGAATTAAGAGTTTCGCCTGCCAAGATTAGGTTGTGAAAAGCAAGAAGCATCATTGGAAAGACTGATAAAAATTTCTGAGCTTCAGCTTAAGTTTGTTTTCTTCTCTCGTGGTGTGAATGAATGAACATTTAATTATGCAAAGTAAATTGCTACAAACAATGCAAGAGCCAAAGTATTCTTGGTATTACAAATCAAATTAGCAAGGATTTTGCATTAAACAGTGCAATATTTCAAATCTAAACAAAACAAATACCAAATACAATCTTAGCAATTACTTTGCCAAAAATAACTTGCACAATTCCAAGACAATTTGTAGGAACCATAGAATCATACAACAGAGGAACAGGCTCTTCGGCCAACTATGTCTACGCTGACCAACAAACACCAAAATACACTCATTCCAATTTGCCTGCACTTGGTGCATAGCCTACCTTGCCCAGAGTTAAACAAAATTTGGTACCAAGCCAAATTAGGACATTTTGGAGAATGACTAAAAGTTTAACCAAAAGAGTTGGATTTTAATGAATGTCTGAAAGAGAACAGAGGGATTTCAGCAAAGAATTCCAGAGTTCTAGGCATAATTAGATGAAGATACAGCTACCAAAGGCTGAGCAATTAAGATCATGGAAGTGTGAAGTGCCTGTACTGTAACAAGTCAGCGATCTTATAGATATGGGTGACAGAGACCACGAAGGGATTTAAAAACAAGGATTTTTTGTTTTTTAAATACAGCTTTAAATTTATCTGGAAGTGCAATGAATGAGTACTGACGTTACTTTAAAAAAAAGTTTCATCAGGTGAAGGTGAACAGAGATTCATACATTTTTCACTTGCGTTCCCCTCTCCGAATCACAGAAGTGCAGTTAATAGGAAAGGAAGGCACCTCAAACTCAGATTACTTATATTTCCCTGAATCTCATTAGCAACCAATCTCCTCCTATGGCTACTGATTATATAATATCATTAAGCATACATATTCACCGCTATTCTAACAGAACAATGAACAGAAAATGGGATCAAGGGCAAAAGTAAATTTTAGACAGGATTATGTATGTATAATGAAATAGTGGTCTTTGAATTCAGGGTTCAAGGTGAGGCAACTCATTCCAGGAGAACAAAAGTCTATATTTTTGCATAATTTTAAGCTCAGTACAATACAAGAAACACATCGATTAAATGAAAGGTAAAATTCCTTCTGCACCATCTCAAGCACTCCCAGTTTTACAACAAAATGCTCTTAAACCATGGAGTCAAGAAAATAACCTTGTGACACCTACTTGCTGTTGCACTATCCATCCTTGAAAGACATAAAAAACAATAAAATTTCTTTTATGGGCCCCTTGATTATTTAGTGGTTTTGGAATACCATTAATGTCTTCAACCATGAAGACTGACAAAACATTTATTCAGCCCTGGAACAAACTTGCAATGATGTCACAAATTTGCTTCTCACTGGGTACAAATAGCACAAAATGGGAGGAGTTAAGAGAAAAAAAAGACATACACAGGGGGTATCCTGATGGTCGGTCATGTAATCTATGACATACAAGGAACTTATCGGCCTTTAATCCTATTAGTTTCCCTAGTACATTGTTCATGAGATCGGTTTGTGTTTATTTCCTCCCTGCTTGGGCCCTTTAACTATTTAGTATTTTTGGAATACCATCAACAATCCTCAAATATTCTCAACCATGAAGACTGACGCAAAAACATTTATTTAACCTTGGAACAACCTTGCAACAATGTCACAAATTTGCTCCTCTCTGGGTATAAGTAGCACAATATGGACGGAGTTAAGAGAAAAAGACAAACACGTAAAAGTACTAAGCAGAGGGCTTGTCATGCAAATATTTGAAATATACAGGGAAGTAAGAAGAGTAGACGGATTAGCATTAGGTGGTAGTCTTCATGGAATAATCATTCCGTAGCCGAACAGTAAGATTAGCACCGAGAATGTCTGAAAACCACATATGGCCATATTTGGATTTAATCTGTAATAAACGATGTTATAAAGAGCCCAAGCCTAAAGTCAGCTCCTTGCCTAACCTTAAGAACTTGGTTTTCATGAGTTTAAATAATGTGCATTATTTATGCCCAATTTAACTCAAAATCTAATTCTACATCAACTTGTTCATTTTCTCACACTCCCTCTCAAGGAAAGATTAACATTTGCAGAACTTTGCCTGTTGAATAAGGGTCTCTTTCCCACTCTTTAAGTGTAACTAGGTGAATGAATACTTTATATCAAAGCATATCAAAGTTCCTGTACGATTCCCACAAGTGCATTGTTCAGCAGTTCACAAAGTAAACTGCATGTAGTTTTATCACTAGATAGTCAGTTTTCTATAGTGGTGAACTTGAAAATCAACAAGCTTGGAGACCTTATTAAGAATTTTTTTTGTTGTTGCTGTGTGTGTCAAGTTTCATGTTCAGAAACAATGAGTCTGGAAATCTAAGGACTTTGAATTTTGGACAAGTCCACAGACAAAGGGTGGCATGGATTCCACAAATGGTTTTCATTTTGCTACGTCCATAAGACAGGCATCCATCCATTGTCAATCAAACAGGAACTTGCGAGAAGTTTAGAGTAATTCGAATTATATTATGTAATCCATGGGATTTTGATAAACACTCTCAGTTTGAGAGAAAGACAATGTTTACAATGAGTTTCGGACAAAAATTCTGTGAAATCCTCTGAATAGGATGGGTATGAAGACCACTTTTTCTGAGAAGGGAAGGATTATATAACAACCTTGGCTATGTTCAAATGAAGAGTTAGTGCTTATCCCAAACCAGGAGTGTTGGGATAAAACTCTGAAAAGTTTACTTAAAGGTGAGTATATTTAATCAGGTGAGCTATAGCTTGACGAAGAAGCTAACTACAGTTCCAATCTAAAAGTTGAAATCATAAATGATTTAAACCTATCAAGGTGTGAAATACAAGGATCGCGGTGTCAATATTGTAGGGGCACTGTTTTGGGTATTATACAAAAGCGGCTTTGTTTCTTTCCAATTTATGAAGGAGTGCTTTGGGATTACACTTTTACTTACACTTAAAAAGCGTTTGATCATGTATTATAAGTAGATGGTTTGGTTTAGTCTGTTCTATCTTAATTTAGTTTGCCATACACCTTCTGTTTTATCATTAAATCAAAATCCGCAGCACAGTGTGCCTATGTTTCAGCAACAGTCCAAACCAAAACAAATCAAAATACAATCTATCATACCAGGTGCTTATCTGGGATTTGGCTTATCCAGTAATAACAGTTGGGATTTTAATACTTTGCAGAAATTGCACAAGTCACCTGGCACTTGGCAGCCAACTCTGAAGTCTTTCAATTTTATTTTTGAAACAATAAGGTAGTTCCAGAAATTTCTATACAGAATACAGTCCATGCTTAAAGTTTTGCTTAGGATATGTCCTTACTGACAAAACTGTCGCTATCAACTAAATTACCCAAGGGCTGAACTTCACCTGATACATTAGTTGATAAAATGCAACAGCCACTCAGATAATGGTAGAATGTTCATGGTAAAATAATCATGGTACATTTACTGATTACCATACATAACCAGTTATATAAACTTAAATAAATAGCAAAACATGCAATGTTATTTACATGAAGTCCAGCTTTATTCACTGGAGACTTGCAAAGTATTTTCCCCTCTCCAAACCCTCGAGTGGCTTATGTCAATTAATAGAACAAAATATCTTTATTCTCAGAGTAGCTGTTGAGGTAAGTATTAAAGGGAATGTGAATGTGTCTTCCTTTATACAAAGAATGGTAATACGTTATGCCTCTCTTGCCAATCTGAAATTAGAAAGAATAGCTGATTCTAAATGGATGTGAACATCCTCCACTGCATTACTCAGAATTTGCAGTGAGACTCTGCAATACCAAACCCTACCTTAAAAACTGATGGACAAAAAATGTCAGAATTGATTTTCAAGCTAAGGAACTCCTTATGGAATATAACAGCAAATACCATGTTTTATGTGATACAATGGAACGAATGTGGTTGTCACTAGAAGAATTTTACCATTGGCATCTTTAGTTTTACTTCAGAATCTTGATGTTTCATGCTACAACAATTGATAAGAGAACATTACAGATAAGCACCTTCTAGTTTGGATGCAGGATTTGTACTTGTTGGAAAAGCTTTCATACGGTGTTACTCCATTTTCTGAATAATACTAGTGTTTAATATTAACACAAATGTTTGAGTCTTCAAAGTATAGATGTTTTTACAGGTACACAATCCTTTCTCCGAAATCAAACTTTTTTCGAGGAGTGTGGAGCGGCATTTTGGCGTGCAAACAGGTGGCTCAACTCCACACCCAATCGACCAAGTCATTCAGATGTAACGTGGCAACGTGGCCCAGCAGTGGCAGGCATCAATGGTGCCTCAGCACTCGTACGATTCATACATGCATCTACTGTTTGGTAATTTATTTTATTTCACTGTGAAAATGTTATTTATTCCAAAATCCAAAAAATTCCAAACTTCAAACTCCAAAAAAAAACTGACCCCAAGGATTTCGGATAAAGGATTGTGTACCTGTAGTTCCTGTCTCAGAATATCCAATACTCCAAAACAAAAGCAAAATACTGAAAATCCAAAGTAAAAAGAGACTGGAAATACTCAGCACGTCTGAGTTCTGAAGAAAGGACATCAAACTGACCGATAACTTCAAACACCATCTTCCAAACACGTGGGTAGAATGTAGAAGATTCTGGTTCAGATAAATATGAAGGAAATGACGTTTGGTAGGAACTAATTAAAAAGAATAGAAGCTGGAAGCATCCAGAAATGAACTAGAGAAAACAAATGAAAATCAAAATAGTAATTGCCTTAACTTTTCTTCATTACTAAGCTTCTCACTTTTACACTAAAATGTACCCATTCACTCTCATGAAAAGATTCCCTTGACCAAAGGTCTGGAAGATACTGCTGTGTCGCTGCAATGTATCTTGCAGATGGCATACACCAACTACCATTCTGTGGCGGTGAATGAAATAAATTCTGACAATTGTGGTTGGAGTGCCAATTGAGGAGACTGCTGTGTCCTGGATGCTATCAAAATTCACAGTTGTCATTGGTACAGTTCTTCATTCAAACAAGTGGAGGGTATTCTGTCACATTTATGACTTCTGCCTTGTAGATGGCAGATAGGCTTTAGGAATTAAGGAGGTGAGTTACTTTCTGCAGAATTCCTAACCTTCAATCTGGTCCTGTAGCCAAGGTATTTATATGGCTGATCCAATTCACTTTCTGGTCCATGACAACCTCCAGGGTGTTATAGTGAGGGATTTGACGATAGTAGTTATTGAATGTCAAAGGGAGATGCTTAGATTTACTTATGGTAGATATTCACTGACACTGCACAAATGCCAGACAATGTTACTTCCCACTTTTCAGCCCAAGCTTGGATATTTTCCAGTTCTTGCTACATTCAGTTTAATCTTTCTACTAGTCACAAATACTTAAATAAGCACTCTCACAATCTATTTTTTTTACAGTAAACATGATCTAGGCCTCTGAGAAAACACCACTCTTCAGATAATGCAATGCGACCTTCGCATCGACCCAAGGTGTAGATAGGAGCCTTGCTTTAACATCCCCATCATGAATGTTTTGCCCATTGAGCAACAGTACTATACCACAACATTTTTTTCTATTTCCAAAACTATTCTTTCTTCATAAACTATGATTTCATCATAAACAGATAGAGGCAGACATTACAGAAAATTCAATGGCTTTTCATTCACTCAGAATGTGGACATCACTGGCTAGACCAGCAATTACTGCCTATCCCTATTTGCCCAGAGTGTAGCTTAGCATCAACGACAACCCTGTGGGTCTGAAGTTACATGTCAGCAAAAGCAGGTAAGGACAGATTTACTTCCCTGAAGGACATTAGTGAACCAGATGGGTTTTTCCTCAATAAACAACATGGATTCATAGTAATCATTAGACTCCTAATTCCTCTTACTGAATTCAAATTCCATTATCTGTCCTGGTAGGATTGAAACCCAGGTCCCTAGAAAATTACTTGGGTCTTTGCATTAATAGCCATCACCTCCCTCAAAGCACATTTTTTATTTGAGCATAGCATTGTTAGGTGCCTCCATTTAAATACAAAATTGGAGCAGTTCCTAAGTATGACCAGAAACTGTATACATTTCACTTTGAGGTGTTCTACAAGTTAACAGCCCCTCAAAATATTATGCAGAAAGGCCATTCCCCACTGCACTGTAGTGGCGGCTGCCTCAAGATTCAGTGTATCTCTCAGCATGCAACTTGGACTCTGGAATGAGCCACCCTGTAACAGTCAGTCGAGGACACTTTGTACTAAAAGTTCAACAAGTTTCAGACCAAAGACAATCTTTCATTAAGTTGATGGTCTTCCAGGTACATTTGATGTTTATCACAGCACGTGTCACAGAGAACAACCCACTGAAGACAGAGTCCTGTGCCACGCAGCTGCTCAGGACAAATATCAAAGTAAACCATTGCATCTCTTTCCAGATCTCCTTTGAAAAAACACATTCCAGAAGATTGTGTGCAATAGTGTCTTCATTGGCACTGTGGGCAGGATGCAGTGGTGCAGAGTCGGGGCATGCATGAAAGATGTGGCCACCTGCCAAGCTATGCCTTGGCATTTGTTGGAATGTTCTGGCAATGCAGCATTCTGCCATTTGACTTTGACAGTCTGTTTAAGAAACTATCTGATAGGATCAACCGTCTCTTTGCCCTCAAGGACATTACATGCAGATTTTTACCTGATGAACTTGTGGTCATGTGTATTTTTCTGTCCAAATCTTTCCTTGAGGAAATAGGTGGTAGGTTTGGGTCCAACTGCTTCGAACATTCCATGTAAACGTGGCCACATCCATTTTTCACAACAAAAGGTACAGGTGGAATCACAGCATACAGTACCTGCATTTCACTCTTCAGATTATGAGGCATATACATGGTCTAAACACTTCAATACTACAAGAGTGCTCAGCTTTCAGATCTTCTTCAGTTTCTGATGTGGTTCTTGAATCCATTACTACGGGTCAGAAACAAGTGCTACCATCAAGCCAAGGGTGATACAAACGCAAGTCTTTACTTCAACTCCATTTACTCTGAGCATCAATCTTCAGGCATACATGTAGCCTATTTGTCACATCCTTCTAATCATATGCAGGCTTATTCTAATGAAGCTGCTCATCCTTTTACATAAGCATTATTAGTTCATTTCTACTGGTTAAGCTCTAGCATCTGCTTCAGTTAGCATGCTTGAAAAATATCTAAACTCCTGTGTTTATCCTGTTATTTCAGTTCTATTCTTGGTACCAAAGGAATGGATGGACAGGAGGATGAATAGATGACATCACCCAAGCCAGTCAAATGAACAATTCTGCTGCAATTTGTTATGTTGACAGTCTTGTGATGTGCTGCCTTTCTGCCCACAAGATTTTAAACCTTTGTCCCTCTTGACATTCCTGTGTGTCGGAGACAGTCCTTTCACTCAATCGTCGTCTATTCTACAGACTCCTTGAACAGTAATTAGTTCAGTTGAGAGAGACAGTTTTGCAAGTGCGCTGACAAACAAGAGGTTCGAGTCCTCCGCACTGTGTTGGGGTTTGAGTCCCCTGGGTGAATTAAACTCTAACCTGTTTGTCAGCGCGCTTGCGAATGGTATCTCTCGGCTGAACTAATTACTGTTCGAGGAGTCTGTAGAATAGACAGCGATCGAGTGAGGTTTGAGTCCTCCACACTGTGTTGAAGTGGGGTTTGAGTTTGCTGTGTTGAAGTGGGGTTCAAGACCCCATGAGGAGAATGGGGTTAAAGCCTCCAAGTAGCAAAATTTGAGGCTCTTGTGAGTCTTTGTTCAGGGGGAAGAGAGTGGCTTACGGTGCAGCACCATGTGGTCCACTGTTAGGGCTTTCTCTTTTTCTAAGTGTAATTTCTAAGTGTGAAGATGCAAAAAAAAAAACAAGAAACGCTGAAATTAAGGTTGTACTAATACTTGGATTGAAAAAGGAAAGTTTCAATGTAAATTGTGCTATGCTGAGAATGTTTAATGTTTAAATATTTTGGTTTATTAGAATACTGGTTCAGAAAATCCTTTTAAGGAACTATTTTGCCTTGTTTAAATCAGGATCTCAATTCAATATGTTTTGTGGGCTATGTAATAGAGCAGATTTTGTTTTCACATTGAAATTGTACAGCATTATGTCCTTTTTAAATGATCAAACTTGTCACCTTAAAACAAATTGATTGAGTGCCTCGAGCCCCTGATGTGTTTGAAATTCTACAATGCCTGGTTAAAAAAACGAACAGTTGGGTCAGTGGTCATGCTTTAGCCAGATGCAAGTATTGTATTGCAATATCTTTGCTGCTGATGTGTTTTTAATGCAAAGTGTTCACAAAAAGAAGAGTGCATTTTGAGTTTAATGTTTTGTTAAGATTTTAGAGAATATTAGAACTTGAGGCTGAGCTGTTTAAGTTCTTTTAATTATTGTTAAGACTTCATTGGCCCCCTTCATATTGCAAATTCAAAGAATGTTGATCTCTACCAAAGTTGCCACTGTATTTCTGACTGTTTTATTTGGGAAGTTTCATTTGGAGAACATATTGTAAAATATTCAGAATTTGTTTCGCACTAATATTTGACATTTAAATCTGAATTGAACTGCCTCTTCAATTGCTAAAGCACAGGAAACATTTTGTTGTTTTCTTGCTGATCCAGACTTTTGAAATACATATCCTAACAGCTTTCACATTAGCCAAGTCTCAATTTGTTAAAGGAAAATAATTTTTGAATAACTCAAATGAAGTACTCGAGGGCTTGATTTTAGGACTACTGATTGTTTATAATTGACTGAATTGTTTAGGCAGTACAATTTAGAAGATTATGGATTGTATAAAACATGATAGTGTCATAAACAGTGAGCAGAGTAACAGACTTCAAGATGACCGAGAACGTTGAAATAGGCAGGCAAAATTTAGTGCACCATTGGCAGCACAGTGGCTCAGTCGTTAGCACTGCTGCCTCACAGCACCAAGGTCCCAGGTTCAATTCCAGCTTCAGCCGACTGTCTGTGTGGAGGTTGCACATTCTCCGTGTCTGCGTGGGTTTCCTCCGGGTGCTCCGGTTTCTTGCCACAGTCCAAAGACACGCAGATTAGGTGAATTGGCCATGCTAAATTGCCCATAGTGCTAGGTGCATTAGCCAGTGGGAAATGGGTCACTCTTCCGAGGATCGGTGTGGTCTGGTTGGGCCGAAGGGTCTGTTTCCGCACTGTCAGGAATCTAATCTAAATGTGTGACTGTCTTCATACTGATAACCACATTGGCAAGGAAGGAAAGAGAGGAAATGCAAAGATACTTTCTGCAGCTAACATCTTCTCTAGAGTTTCTTCAATCACAGGTAAAGCCTGCCCCTCCACAACCTGATTCAATCAACTCCCCAGTACGAGCATGAAAAGTGAAGCTAACAACAGTGAAGAGGAGGTCAGTACACTTTTTGACAGTGGCCTTCCTACGGACATTAAAATCAATCATATAAGGGATATGATGGTTCACTGACCAAGCTAACATCAGAACAGCCAGTTGGCTTTGAAACATTTAACAGCAGAGCAGGAGTAAATACAGCAAAGAATGCTGCACTCACCTAGCCTGCAGTTGCAGATGCTGCACTGTACACTCGGATGCGCTGGTATCCTCCATCTGAAGCATCTCCAGAAGGATGGAAGTCTCATCAGCTTTAAATATCTGACTGCCCTTACCCAAGAATTCGGATTTCTCCATGGAATGGTGTGCAAAATCAGACTGAATTTTGTTTTCACGTTGGAGTTTAGAGAAGGAGATTTTGGAGAACTGGCTCATTTCCAATTGCTTTGGAGGGGATGGAGTGATCACTAAGGACTGTGGATTTAAGAACTTTACTGGCGATTTTTCTTCCACATGGGGTGATTCTTCAAATTCTGTGACGGACCAGTAATCTTTGTTATAATCACTGCATGTTGCTTACATACTGGCTGCCAGAGTCTTATGAAAACTGGTAATGCCATTGGTCATCGTGAAATGATAAAAGGAGGGAATGAGAATGTGTTTGAGTACAAGCTGGTCAGGTAAGAGTTAGGTTTTGAGTTTTGTGAAACAGGAGGTTCAGCTGAGCATGATTCAGATCAGATAAGAAATTGCAGTTAACAATGGGATGCTGGAGGCAAGGGTAATGGGTTAAAAAGGTGCAAAAGCATTCATTATGTAGAGCCATTTAACAATATTGGAAGCATCCAGTATGTAAGGTCAGTTTAACAAAGTCAAAAGTATTCATTATTTGAAGCCAGTTAAGATTAAGAATAGTCACTATGTAACAGCAGATGGCTTAATCTTTATTAGTGACACTCACTGATTGTAATGGTCACTCAATTAATTTGTATATTGCCTTATATCTGGATACTCCTCCCTGTAAAATAACTATATAATTCATTAAGAAACTGCTGTTCGAGAGAGAAGACCAAGAACTCGTGTCCCTGTGCACAGAGGTGGTCATTCCCTCTCCCTCCAGGGCCCGGAATAGAGATGAAGGAGGTAAAACCATACTGTGCCTCTAAACGTTGTGCTTTGACTGAGGCTGGAATGGGACAACCAAAGGATAATCCACACAGCCTGAATGAAAACTCATCCATGGCAAAAACACTACGCTGGGACAAAAGCAGATGCACTGGGAAGCAAGCCTCCAAAGAAAACCATCAAGAGTGCCATTTAAAATGCCTGGCCATTGGATCACTTGGCCGGGATTAGACTAACACGCATTACAGCTCTCATACGAAACTTTAGAGTATTGTGAATTGAGAGAACGATGGCAATAAACTTCAAAAAGACAGACAGACCTATGAAATAGGGAACAGATGAAATGTAAAAAATGTGAAATGATTTATTTGATAAGAACAACAAGGATAAGGAACACAAAATTCCGGTTCAATTCTAAGCAGGTGAAAAAGCAAAGGGGGCAGTTACAAACGGGTAAAAAATGACCAAAGGGGGCAGAGCACTTTGAAGAAGTTGTTAATAAAGCCTATGGAATCTTGGACTTTATAAATAGGGACAGAATGTATAAATGCAAGAAAATTATGAAGAATCTTCAAAAACAATGGTTCGGCCTCAAATGGACAAGAAGATCCCATTCTGCATATCACATTTTAGAAATGATATAATCACTGATACCTGGGATCAAAGAGTTGTCTTACAAGGCTGGACAGCTTGGACTTACCACCATTTTAGGTTCAGGAGTTTCAAGACATGAGGTGATTTTACTGGGAGAAGATCTGAAGCAGACTTGATAAGATGATGATAAAAGTAATATTCCCCTTCTGGCAGATCTTCAAATACAAGGCGCAGTTTAAAAATCAAAGGTCTTCCATTTAAGATGGAGATAGAGATTTACAGTATGGAAACAGGCCCTTCGGTCCAACGTGTCCATGCCAACCAGATCTCCGAACCTAATCTAGTCCCATTTGCCAGCACTTGGCCCATATCCCTCCAAACCCTTCCTATTCATGTATCCATCCAAATGCCTTTTACATGCTGTAATTGCATCAGCCTCCACCACTTTCTCTGGCAGCTCATTCTATAAATGCACCACCCACTGCATGAAAAAGTTGCCCCTCAGGTCTCTTTTATATCTTTTCCCTCTCACCCTAAAAATATGCCCTTTCGTTCTGGACTCCCCCTCCCAGGGAAAAGACCTTGCCTATTTATCCTTTCCATGCCCCTCATGATTTTATAAACTTCAGTAAGGTCATCCTTCAGCCTCCGACACTCCAGGGAAAGCAACCCCAACCTATTCAACCTCTCCTTATACCTCAAACGCTCCAACCCTGACAACATCCTTGGAATTCTTTTCTGAAACCTTTCAAGTTTCTCAATATTCTTCCCAAAGGAGAGAGACCAGAATTGCACACAATATTCCAAAAGTGGCATAACCAATGTCCTATACGGACACATGACCTCCCAACTTCTTGACTCAATGCTCTGACCAATAAAGGAAAGCATATCAAATACCTTGTTCATTAACTGGCCGATCTAAGACTCTACTTTCAAGGAAGTATGAACCTCCACTCCAAATTCTCTTTGTTCGACAACATTCTCCAAGACCTTACCATTAAGCGTATAAATCCTGCCCTGATTTGCCTTTCCAAAATCCAGCAGCTCATATTTATCTAAATTACACTCCATTCGCAACTCCCCAGCCCATCTGATCAAAATCCTATTGTAATCGGAGGTAATCTTCTTCGCTGTCCACTATACCTCCAATTTTAGTGTCATCTGCAAACTTACAAACTATATGCCCTATGTTCATATCCAAATCACTTATGTAAATAACAAACAGCAGTGGACCCAGCACTAATCCTTGTGGTACATCACTGGTCACAGGCCTCCAGTATGAAAAGCAACTCTCCACCACGACCTTCTGTCATCAACCTTGAAAATTAAAAATCACACACCACAATCACAATCACAGTCCAACAGGTTTACGTCTCAGTTCTGTAGCTAAATGGCAAATTCTCCCTATAGTCCACGTTATCTAACCTTGTTAGCCAGTCTACCATGTGGAACCCTGCTGAGCATCTTACTGAAGTCCATGTAGATCATGTCCACCGTTCTACCCCCATTCATCTTCTTCATTACTTCAAAGAACTCAGTCAAGTTTGTAATGAGATCTCAGCTATCTGTAAGAATAATAGAGTGGATATGGTGGGGGATTTTGACTTTCCGAACAGACTGGGACTGCCATAGTGGTAAGGGTTTAGAGGGAGAAGAATTTGTTATGTACAAGAAAGTTTTCTGATTCAGTATGTGGATGTACCTACTAGAGAAGGGGCAAAACTTGACCTACTGTTAGGAAACAAGGCAGGGCAGGTGACTGAGGTGTCAGTGGGGGAAGCACTTTGGGGACAGCAACCATAACTCTAGTGGATTTAAAATAGTGATGGGAAAGGACAGACCAGATCTAAAAGTTGAAGTTCTAAATTGGAGAAAGGCCAATTTCGACGATATTAGGCAAGAACTTTCTAAAGCTGATTGGGGGCAGGTGTTCACAAGTGAAAGGACAGCTGGAAAACGGGAAGCCTTCAGAAATGAATAACAAGAATCTAGAGAAAGTATATTTCTGTCAGGGTGAAAGGAAAGACTGGTAGGTATATGGAATGCTGGATGCTGAAATAAATTGAAGGTTTAGTTAAGAAAAAGAAGGAATCATATGTAAGGTATAGACAGGATAGATCGAGTGAATCCTTAGAAGAGTATAAAGGCAGTAGGAGTATACTTAAGAGAGAAATCAGGAGAGCAAAAAGGGGACATGAAATAGGTTTGGCATAGAATTGAGAATCTAAAGGAATTAAGGATATTCAAGACATCCAGCATCACTTTCGCCGTAATACGGACATTTTTCAAGATGTAACCATTTATTTCCCCACATTCTAAACCTTCCGTCCTTCTGCATAGTAAACACTGATGCAAAATACTCGTTTAGTGTCTCCCCTATCTCCTGCAGTTCCACACATCAGCTACCTTGCTGACCTTTGAGGAGCCCTATCCTCTCCCTCGTTCCCCTTTTGTCTTGAATATTTTATAAAATCCCGTTGGATTCTCCTTAACCCTATGTGCCAAATCTATCTCCTGTCCCCTTTTTGCCATCTTGATTTCCCTCTTAGGCCTACTGCTTTTATACTCTAAGGATTCAATTGATCTCTGCTAACCATACCTGACATATGCTTCCTTCTTTTTCTTAACCAAAACTTTTATGTCTCTAGTCATCCAGCATTCCCTACACCTACCAGTCTTGCCATTCACCCTTACAGGAACATACTGTCTCTGGACACTTGTTATCTCATTTTTGAAGGCTTCCCATTTTCCAGCCAACCTTTTACTTGCAAACATCCACACCCAATCAACCTTTGAAAGTCCTGTCTAATACCATCAAAATTGGCCTTCGTCCAACTTAGAACTTATATCCAGTCTATCCTTTTCCATCAATATTTTAAAACTAATAGAATTATATCACTGGCCCCAAAGTGCTCCTCCACTGACACCTCAGTCACCTACTCTGCCTTATTTTCCAAGAGCTGAAAATGTGTTGCTGGAAAAGCGCAGCAGGTCAGGCAGCATCCAAGGATCAGGAGAATCGACGTTTCGGGCATAAGCCCTTCTTCAGGAGGTCACGTTTCGCACCTTTTCACATAGGTACATCCACATACTGACCCAGAAAATGTTCTTGTACACACTTAAATTCCTCACCATCTAAACCCTTAACACTATGGAAACCCCATGTTTGCAAAGTTAAAATTCCCTACCAAAACCACCCTATTATTATTTTTTTTTTGTTACAGACAACAGATAACCCCTTTAAAAAACTGGTTTCTCAATTTCCTGCTGACTATTGAGGGAGTCTACAGCACAATAACATTAGGTTTCTCATCCGCTTTTTATTTCTCAGCATTGACAAATCTACCTGAAAGACGTTTATCACGAGGCTATTGCTCAAGATGATAAAATTAATTCCTTTGCTGATCGCCATAGTCCCAGAGTGATTTGATCAATATTAATCCACGATTAAATTGAATAAATACCATTATTATTATTCCATTCAATATATTACCCTGAGAGATGCTCATATATAGCAAATAAAATTTCAACCACTTGCTCAGGCTCAATTAGTAAACAGAAAAGACAAACCAAGAGTATATTGAAATAGACAAGTCTAGTGGTAATGAAGATACGATGAATAATACTTTCAGCTGGTTCCAAGTTAAGTTATCTAACATTAGCATCTGTACTGCCATGGCTATCAAAAAACAATCCCAACGAAACTGTGCAAATGAAAAGGAACATTGAAAACAAAAAAAGGTACTGGCACGGTAGCTCAGTGATTAGCACTGCTGCCTCACAACATCAAGGATCCAGGTTGGATTTCAGCCTCAGGCAACTGCCTATGTGGGTTTTCTCTCTCAGTCCAAAGACGTGCAGGTTAGGTGGATTGACCGTGATAAATTGTCCATATAGTGTCCAAGGATGTGCATGTTAGGTCAATTAACCATGGGAATGCAGGATTACAGGGATAACATTGGGTCATGGGTCTGCATGAGATGCTCTTGAGGGGTTACGTCGCCTCGATGGACAAAATGGCCTGCTTCCACACTGTAGGGATTATAAAATGATCTCAAGGGGTGCCCTTGAAAAAACTTATTTTGATTCTTGATTGTGATATATCCAGAACTGGCTTCAACATTCCAGAGTTTGGGAGTGCAAAGAATATAGGAAACCCAATCTTAGCATTGTGTGGTAAAGAAACTGACAGGTTCAACATTCTACTCTTGCAGTGAGGCATCATTGAGTTCACTCATGTCGGCATTAAAAACACACTAGTTATTACTTTCCACTCTCTGGACAATTGCAGTGAATGTCATTAGATACACAGGGTTCCGGTTAAGCACTATACAATTTGCAACTACAAAGATCAGTATGTTGATCAGATTTAGTGAACAAATTTTCCTTCCTACTGACAGGATCCTATTAGAGGCAATATAATTGATTTACCATGGGGAGAGGCAGCCACAGTAACAAAGATGACATTGGCAGCAACAGGCAGCAATGAATACCAAGGTGTAGAACTGTATTTTCAAAAGAAAAACAAGAAATCTAGTTTCTGGTTTTAGACAGCACTACAACTGCGAAATACTCCAAATAATTTTCAGGGTAATAACAATGATGATTGACAGCTTTCCTTCCTATTCCTGTCTTACAGTCATAGCAATCATAATTGTTTTAACATTGCCACGAACAAAGGTAGTGAAAAGTGTGGTTTTGCATGCTATACAGGCAGTTCGTACCATATAAAGTGCATCAGGGTAGCAGAACAGCGTGCAGAGTTACAGGGTTATAGCCACAGACATGGTGCAGAGAGAGATCTGAATTAACATTGAGAGATTAGATTAGATTACTTACAGTGTGGAAACAGGCCATTCGGCCCAACAAGTCCACCCAGACCCATTCCCTTACATTTACCCCTGCGAGCAATTTACCATGGCCAATTCACCTAACCTGCACATTTTTGGACTGTGGGAGGAAACCGGAGCACCCGGAGGAAACCCACGCAGACACGGGGAGAACGTGCAAACTCCACACAGTCAGTCGCCTGAGGCGGGAATTGAACCCAGGTCTCTGGCACTGTGAAGTCCATTCAAAAGTCTGATAACAACAATGAAGCTGCTGCTCTTGAACATATAAACATTCAAACGGTTATATCATCTGCCCAATAGAAGAGGGTGGGAGAGAGTATAACTGAGGTGGGAGGTGTCTTCGATTAAACTGATTGCTTTCCCAAGGCAGCGGCAAATATAGATGGAGTCAGTGGATGGAAGGCCAGAGAGACGGCATCTGCTGTGGACCTGTTGCGTCAGTAGGCAAATTGCAAAGAATTAAGGCAATTTGGTAGGTTGGAGTTGATAGGAGTTATAACTTATCTCTCAAAGCACTTTATGATAGACCAGAGCCACTGGACAGAAGTCATTGAGGCACGGTGCATGATTTTAGTTTGATGCTGTGATGATGGTGTTCTTCTTGAAGCAGGTGGAGATTTCAGATCATAGTAAGGTGAGATTAAAAATGACTAGCTGGTCTGAACAGGATCTGAGTACATGGCCGGGGACTCCATCTGGGCCAGTCATTTTCCATGGGGTTCACTCTCAAGAAGACCGGTTTAACGTCCACGGCAATGACCGGGGATACAGGTGCATCAGATGCTGTTGAAATCAGTGACATTGATTCACTAACACTCTATTCAAAGAGATCATTGAGCTTATTCGTTAGGGATGGACTATTGCTCAATTCTATTTGACTGCTTTGTAGCCTATTAGGTCATGTAAGCCTTTTCACAATTGACAGGTGTCTTTGTGGTTGGTCTGGGTCTCAAGCTTAGTTCGATATTGCCTCTTACTGTCTCTGATGGCCTTACGAAGGTCACACCAGATTTCCTGTACAGGTCAGGGCTTTCTGACTTGTATGCCTCAGACTTGGACTTCAGTACAGATGTATCGCCCGGTTCATCCGTAGTTTCTGTTTGGGAACTTTCAGGTTAACTTCTTCAGCACATAGTCTTCTATGCACAAGTGAAGTCTGTGACAGTAAAGGCATAATCATTTAGGCTGGCCGCTGATTTCTTAAATATGTACCATCCATTGACTGTAAGCAGTCCCGTTGAAGCCCTTCTGCTGCCTCAGATCAAACTGCACTACTTTCTGTATCGGGTCCTCATATTTTAATTTTTGTTTCTAAGCCAGGAAGAGGACAGAGAAAAAGGTCCTTTGGATTATCACATCCACCCTTGTCAAAGACAAACACCTACCTATTCTAATCCCATTAAGATGTTCTTCGGAGGGTCAGTGCATACTTGATGAATGGAATGGCCTCTATCTGCACTGTAGGGGTTCTATGCTTCTAAATGGGTTCTGATTAACTAACCTACCCCTGAAGGGTAGGTCGTGCCTCACAAACCATATTGAGTGCTTTGAAGTGACCAAACAGGTGGATGAAGGTAAAGCGGTCAATGTGGTGTATACAGATTTCAGTAAGGCATTCATAAGGTTCCCCATGGTAGGTTATTGCACAAAATAAAGGGGCATGAGATTTAGGGTGATTTAGAGGTTTGGATCTGAAATTAGCCAGCTGAAAGACGACAGAGTGTAGTGGTTGATGGGAAACGTTCATCCTGGAGTTCAGTTACTAGTGGTATACTGCAAGGATCTGTTTGGGACCACTGCTGTTTGTCATTGTTATAATATGTGTGAGGGCATAGAAGGTGGGTTAGTAAATTTGCAAACAACACTAAGGTTGGTACAGTTGTGGATAGTGCTGAAGGATGTTGCAGATTACAGAGGGACATAGATAAACTGCAGAGCTGGGCTGAGAGGTGGCAAATGGAGTTTAATGTAGAAAAGTGTGAGGTGATTCATTTTGGAAGAAATAACAGGACTGCTGAGCACTAAGCTAATGGTAAGATTCTTGGTAGTGTAGATGAGCAGAGAGATCTCAGTGTCCATGTACATAGATCCCTCAAAGTTGCCACCCAGTTTGAAAGGGCTATTAAGAAGGTATATGGTGTGTTAGCTTTTATGAGTAGAGGGATCGAGTTTCGGAACCACAAGGTCATGCTGCAGCTGCTCTGGTGCACCCACATTTGGAAGGGAGTTGAGGCTGTTTTTGTTAGAGAGGTGGTTGAGAGGTGATTTAATTGAGACATAGAAGATAATCAGAGGGTCAGATAGGGTGGACAGGGAGAGCCTTTTTCCTCAGATGGTGATGGCTAGCATGAGAAGACAGCTTTAAACCAAGGGGTGATAGATATAGGACAGATGTTAGAGGTAGTTTCTTTACTCGGTAGTAGAGGTGTGGAACGCACTGCCCACAACAGTAGTAGACTTGCCAATTTTAAGGGCATTTAAGTGGTCATTGGATAGACATATGGATGAAAGTGGAATAGTGTAGGATAGATGGGCTTCAGATTGGATTCACAGGTCGGCACAAGATCGAGGCCAAAGGGCCTGTACAGCGCTATAATGTTCTAACTTAAATTCACGTTTCATAGAAATTTTTAATCAACCTGTTCAGACATGTTGTGACTCAAATCTCTGAAACAGTTGGGACTTAAAACTAGACCTGATAGAAACACTACCAATGCACCACAATCACTTTTATAAACATAACTTTTAACCATGTACTTTTATTCTGAAACCAAAATGTTGAGAGTATTCTCAAAAGATTAATGAAAAGGAACGATGAGTTTTATAATTCTACGCCAGCCCTTTAAGGACTAATTTTTTTCTTTGCAGTGATGCACCTACTTCAAAGTCAGCCTCTTGAGAGCTCTAAAGTATTTTTAATTGGTTTGTTTACTTCATGCAGGCATTTGTACTCAGTCTAGCAAGGTACAAGACATCTCATCAGCTCAGTTTTTAGTCCTCAGCTACACAGAAGAATATGCACCTGGCTTGTCATTTCTTGCACACTTATTCACTCAGCTTTCAGAATGAATCAAGGATTAAAGAGATGGAAAAGAAAAACAAGTTGGTTGGTTGAGAAAAATAAATACATGCATTATAGTTGCAACAGAGAGGATCCATTTGGAAAGAAAAAATGTTTATTATGCACATTATTACTACTTCAGTTCTCTAGCCAAAAACTGGCACAACGCAGAGTCACTGTTATACTGCACTGAAACAGCATCAGAACTTTTACCAAGAGTACTGCAAGGAGGTAGTCAAATTTATTTTTGCCAGAACAAGATTACTATTCAAAGCTTTAGGATATCAATGGTAGAGTACCCAATTGATTTCCCATCCCTAAACTAACCACAAAAGCATCTCCCACTCTTACCATCTATCATTGGCAAATGTTGGAAGGATTTACACATACACACAAAAATGGTATGGTTGTGCTATCAAGTCCTGAAATGGGAGCACCAAATGGGAGCAAATCTACAGAAAGAAGAAGAATTAGATTATGACACTAACAGTGAAAGGATTTGACTGAAGCTGGAGAGGAGACAGCGCAAAGACAACAGCAGGGGAATGAGACAGCAAACAACCCAAAGTGAAAATTGTAACGGAAATTGAGAAATTTATGGTCACATTCAAAGGGATGATACTTGAACAGAGAACAGATACACACCATGAGGGAGAACAGGAGGGCATCTAAAGTTAGAGCTTGTGGATCACAAAAAATAAAATGATCATTAATCTCAAGTGAGGGTAGCCATAAAGTCTCCTATTGGTCACAATTTTAAGATCGGTCCAACTAAAAGCAAACCACTGCAGATTCTGGAAACTGTTCTAAAGAAGAGCCATTTCAGACTCAACCATTAACTGTTTCTCCCTCCACAGATGCTTCCAGTCCTGCTGAGTTTCTCCAGCATTTTACATTTTGATGTAGGGATTTGGCTATCATGGCATACAAAGACTGATTTTAGCATAATGGGCAGGTGAGGCCATTCTGGAGTCCAAAAGAGTTGAAGGGATGTCAACACAATACTGTTAGACACATAAGGTGCCATAGTCTCCCAACGACTGCAAACTGTTCTACTTTCAAACATCTAGCCTCGTATCACTGGCACAAGGTCAGTCAGGATCAAGTAGAGATGTATCATTTGCAGTTTCCCTTCTAACAATCCAATTCACGTGCAGGTCATGTTTACCATTTTTGTATGACTGGCCATCCATCATCTTCCACGAGTCTTATGACAATAATCAGGAGTTCTATGTAACAGCAGGTTGGTTCACAGGAGCTGTAGCCACAAAACTGCACACAGGCAGCTTCAATCACAGGATAATATTTCAAGGAAGGAAGCAGTGGTGTATGGCTTCTCAAAGATAAGCAAGGAGCTAAAATGAGGAAAGGGCTTGAGAAAGCCTTTATTACAAACAATGTATTTGACAAATTAATTAAATATACCACCCCTTAATATGGCAAGTTTAATAGTAATTAGCGAGTTTTGAGAAGATTTGTAGCTCAGATTGAGATTCTGGATGTATGTTTGCTCGTTGAGTTGGAAGGTTCATTTTCAGATGTTTTGTCACCATACTAGGTAACATTTTCAGTGAGCCTCCAGACGAACCATCTGATGAAGGAGTAGCGCTCTGAAAGCTAGTGCTTCCAAATAAACCTCTTGGACTATAACCTGGTGTTGAGATTTTTTAACTTTGTATAGAATAAACATCGACAGAGACGCAAGGGCCAAACATTCCATAATTCCAATTCTATACATTTGGAACTACTTTATCCATAGAAATCTTGCATGTCTGGACAATCCAGTAACCCTCAGTCTCTCTCTCTCTCCACATCAAATTGTTATCTGATACTTAAGCTGGAGGGGGTTCAAGAGAGATTCACCAGGATTTTGCCAGAAATGGAGGGTTAAGTTATCGGAAATGGCTGGACAGGATGGAGCTCTATTTTCCACCAAAACGTAAGAGGTTGAGAAATGACCTCAGTTTTACGAAATAATGAGGGGTGTAGATACGGTGAATGGCAGATGTCTATTCCCTCGGGTGGGAGATTTCAAAACTCGGGGACATATTTTTAAGGTGAGAGAAAGACTTCTGAAAGACTTGAGGGAGGCCTTTTTTTGTTTACACAGTGTGTGGTTGGTGTGCGAAATGAACTTCCAGTGGAAGTGATGAATGTGGGTACAGTTACAACATTTAGAAAACATTGAGGTAATACAAGTACAAAATGTTTGGAGGGATATGGATCAAGCGCAGGCAGGTGGAATTGGTTTAGATTGGGAATATGGTCAGCACAGATTGGTTGGACATAATTGTCTGTTACCGTGCTGCATGCTCCATGAGGACTATTCGCTCCATCCACCATGAAAATCAAATAAGTCTCATTCCCCTCCCTAGAAACATTCATTACACAGTACCTCACCTCCAACTGCTACCTTTAGTTTTACTCTGTATTTCAGGAGTGTAAAGATTATATAAAAAACATTTTCACAGGCTAACAGACAGAGCTACAGAAATCAACCTCTCAAGATTAGCATACTATACTAAAATATCAAGATTGAAAGTGACTTGTACAGTTGTAAAGTGAAGGCACTCAATGTAGGTTTTGTGGCACAATACGCTTACTGACCATATCACCTCAACTATGATAAAATTTGTCTTTAGAAAACATTCCGCGAACAAAACAAAAGACAAATCTAATGACTCACAATGCCACAGGAAAGCCATGACGTGTTGCACCTTACTGAGCATCAAATCGTTCTGAACTTAGCAGAAGCTTTCATGCCTTGGTATACTGCAACTTTCAACATTTGTTATTTCCAGTACAGCTTCAAATGGTTTTAAAATTATAGATAGCACTGAATGCATAAGCATTTGATTTTGCAGAAAAATAAAGGCACAGCACAGAGCATTTTTCACTTTTTTTTTAAAAGTTAGAATAGAGCTCACTCTTATTAAAACCAAAAGCAAAATAATACTGTGTCCAGTTTTGGTCCCCACACCTCAGGAAGAACATACTGCACTGGAACGTGTCCAGTGGAGATTCACACGGATGATCCCTGGAATGACAGGTCTAACATATGAGGAACGGCTGAGGATACTGGGATTGTATTCGTTGGAGTTTAGAAGATTAAGGGGAGACTTAATAGAGACATACAAAATAATACATGGCTTGGAAAAGGTGGATGCTAGGAAATTGTTTCCGTTAGACGAGGAGACTAGGACCCGTGGACACAGCCTTAGAATTAGAGGGGGTCATTTCAGAACAGAAATGCGGAGACATTTCTTCAGCCAGAGAGTGGTGGGCCTGTGGAATTCATTGCCACGGAGTGCAGTGGAAGCCGGGACGCTAAATGTCTTCAAGGCCGAGATTGATAGATTCTTGTTGTCTAGAGGAATTAAGGGCTACGGGGAGAACGCTGGTAAGTGGAGCTGAAATGCGCATCAGCCATGATTGAATGGCAGAGTGGACTCGATGGGCCGAATGGCCTTACTTCCACTCCTTTGTCTTATGGTCTAATACAGATACTGAAAGAGTGAAACAAGACAACAAAACACCAAAGGAACCTAGCCCATCTGGAGGTATCTTTCAGGGAACACAATAATGTCAATGTTTTAGATGCAGAACTATTTCGCACAATTAGAAGTTACAAAAGAACAGATTTAAAAGGAATGCAAAAGCATGCCGGAAGGAAGAAAAAATTCCATAGTGAGCACAGACAAGAAATAAACCCCAGGAAAGACATTGAATGATCTAAGAATTCATGAGAATATCAGATGTAATCTCAAAATGACAGGAAATAATGTAAGAAAGTGAATAGGGAATATCTACAGCAAAAAAAATGCAAGAACAGCTAAAAAGGGATAGGTACACAGAATTGAAATATGCAAAATTAGAGCAGGTCCAGTCATCCAGAAGTTTGGTCGGAGAAAAGATGCTGGTATCAAAGGTACAGATTATTCCATATATATAATGGTCTATTGAGAAAGGGGGTGGTAGTGTGAAAGAGGGCAACACATCCCTTTCTTCTGTAGACACAAGAATAATTCTAACTCATCAGGACTGAAAAACATTCCCCTGACAATTCAGGTAATTTTTGCAAGAACAAAATTTGAATTTTATAATCATTTAACCTAACAACAGCGTAAACTAGGCTGTGGAGGGGGACTTTCTGTTCAATGTAGTAAGAATTATAAAACTCCACATCTCAAAAAATAAACATTACCCATTCTGAGTTGGACAGGAATCTACACCACAATGTTTGTGACACAGGAGGTATTTCAGCTCTATTTCACAGGCACTCAACTGTAATAATTTAACAATCACCCAGTGATTTTGCGCCATTGAGACCACAGTTCACTAACTCTCTCCACATCTGTTAAATGAATACCCCTGCTAACTGCATAACTCGCTTTGTTAAATGAAGTATGAAAATATATTAGCTGGGATACTCAAGAATTAAATAAAGCATCTACTCTCTGCAAAAAGCATCTCAGTAGTGTAGTCCTACGGTAGCTTTTACTTTGTAAATACAATGCATACATTGGCAGGAAAAGCATAATACATCTCCAACTATAAGACCATAATACACAGGATCAAAAATTAGTCCATTCAGCCCATCAAGTCTGTTCTGCCAATCAATGATTAAGGATAGTCAGTTCTTTGCTAAATGTTGGACTTTTTTTTTTAAACAATACATGTTACAGTATCAGGTCACTCTCATTTTACAAGCTATTTTGCAAACATGCAGCATTCTGCTTCCACTTCCCACATTATATGATAGACACTGTCTGTTTGAACAATAGGTTACATGATTTCAGTGGATTCTCACTAAAATAAATCAGCCATTGAAAATCATCACCAAAACTATCAGAGTCAGAACAGGAATTGGCACTATATTTGAGACATTTCTTAGGCATTTGACCAGAAAGCATGCCAATAGCAAGAAATTTTTGACTTCCTTTCTAGAAAAAGAACAAAAGGACAATCATTTTCAGTCGCAGAGTTGTCCTAAGTTGTACAGATAAAGGCCTACCTTGAACAGTTAAGAATGGGAGCAAATCTCTGAAAGTTGCCACCCAGGTAAATAGTGCGGTGAGGAAGGCATATGGCGTACTGGCTTTTATTGGTAGAGGAATTGAGTTCCGGAGTCCTGAGGTCATGATGCAGTTGTATAAAACTCTGGTGCGGCCGCATCTGGAATATTGTGTGCAGTTTTGGTCGCCATACTATAGGAAGGACGTGGAGGCACTGGAACGGGTGCAGAGGAGGTTTACCAGGATGTTGCCTGGTATGGAAGGAAGATCGTATGAGGAAAGACTGAGACACTTGGGGCTGTTTTCATTAGAGAAAAGAAGGTTTAGGGGTGACTTGATTGAGGTGTACAAGATGATTAGGGGGTTAGATAGGGTTGACAGTGTGAACCTTTTCCCGCGTATGGAGTCGGGTATTACAAGGGGGCATAGCTTTAAATTAAGGGGGGGTAGATATAGGACTGAAGTTAGGGGTAGGTTCTTCACTCAGCGAGTCGTAAGTTCATGGAATGCCCTGCCAGTAGCAGTGGTGGACTCTCCCTCTTTATGGGCATTTAAGCGGGCATTGGATAGGTATATGGAGGATAGTGGGTTAGTATAGGTTAGGTGGGCTTGGATCGGCGCAACATCGAGGGCCAAAGGGCCTGTACTGCGCTGTATTCTTCTATAAATCTCGTTGAGAAAGTTCAATAAAAGAAGTTTTATTCAGACCACTAATGACAATCAGGGTGACAGTCTCTCCAAATGAAAAAGAAAGTAAATGAAGTTAAAGTGAGAGACAGTGCATGCTAATGTTTATTCATGTGTTCACGAGGGAATGATAATAGTCAAAGTGAGCAGGAATTTATTTTGAGGTCTCATCTCATTCACGTATTATTTCGGTTAGAAAATCATAAGTGCAGGAATCACAATATACAGTACACTGACACACTTACATGTCTCAATTCTCAAACTCTACAATGTACAACTCTACAATACAGAGACTCTTAAAATGCAACAGACATGGTGTCTGTTTATATTCAGCAGTGATAGTGAACCTGAGAATATTCACATTAGATTTGAAAATTCTCAGTACTTCATGCACTGTCTTGTTTCATGCACCCTTTCAACTAATGCAGTACTTCTGACCCACCATGCACACACCAACCCAAAATATCAACATAATTGACTGTGAATGGTTCACTTAAAACAAGATTTAATGCAGAAGAATCTGAGACACCAGTACAATTGCTCATCCTGCCTGCTGTCCCGCCACACTGATACCCCTCTGTCAAGCAGGGATGCATAAGGGGTGAACCCTCTAAAAGTTTACTTGCATTTCAGATGATTAGTGTACTTCCTCAGACATTGCACTTCATAATATGATAGGTTGAGTTGAGAATTAATTAGAGTCCACAGTACAGCAGGGATTAGATTTTTCCCCACATGGTGAAGTTCACTAGATCAAACAAATGATTTACAATAAAATAGGAGGTAATTGAGACAGGAAAAATGGGTCATTGTAAATGCTCTTCCCTCTGGCTGGACTGGCCTACTTGCTCATGTAAAGAAGTCAACACTCCTTTGAGCAAATGTTCACTGATGATTGCATGCAGTTTTCAATCTCATCTATAGCTTCTCAGTTAATGAAGCAGTCTGTACACACATGCACCAAGACCTAGGCAGCATTCAGACTTGGAATGATGTGTGGCAATTAACATTCCCGCCACACAAGTGAATGCAGTGATCACCACCAACAAAACAGCATGAAACAATTATTCCTTCACATTCAACACCATGACATTGCTGAATTTCTGTATGAACATCTTTAGGAATTGTTTTCCAAGTAGAAGCTTAACTGAACCAGATACAGATAGGATTGTTATAAACACAGGTCAAAGTCTTGGAAGTCTGCATCGAGTAAATGAACTCCAGAACCAGACTCCCCACAAAAGCTGTCCACCAACCACAAGGCACACAAAACCAAGATGAGATACACTTCATTGACCTGGATGAGAATACCTCCCACAATACTCACGAAGCACAACATCACCCAGGGCAAAACCTGGCTGATTGGTAAGGTGCTGAATCTGGTGCCAAAAAGAAGTTCACTCTGTCACCTCTATACAGTAGCAGTGTGCCCAAACAGCTCCTTCAAAAGCATTGCCTAAAACCTGACCTCTATCACCAGGAAGAGGAGAGTAGTAGTGAAATGGGAACAGTACTACAAGTTACCCTCTAAATCACATACTTTTCTGACTTGATATATATTGACCCACTAACAGAGGAGCTTGGCAAAGTCCAGGAATTCCTTTCCAACACCAATGCATGAGTACCTACACACAAAGGTGGTTGTGGTTCAAGTAAGTGGTGGCGCGGTGGCACAGTGGTTAGCACTGCTGCCTCACAGCGCCAGAGACCCGGGTTCAATTCCCGACTCAGGCGACTGATTGTGTGGAGTTTGCACATTCTCCCCATGTCTGTGTGGGTTTCCTCCGGGTGCTCCGGTTTCCTCCCACAGTCCAAAGATGTGCAGGTCAGGTGAATTGGCCATGCTAAATTGCCCGTAGTGTTAGGTAAAGGGGTAAATGTAGGGGTATGGGTGGGTTGCGCTTCGGCGGGTCGATGTGGGCTTGTTGGGCCGAAGGGCCTGTTTCCACACTGTAAGTAATCTTATCTAATCTAAAGTGGCTCACCATCTTGTCTTGGTCAATAAAGCATGGATAATAAACATTAACCTTGCTGTTGATTCCCAACTTCCAGGAGCTAATTAAAAATGGTCTTCCCTCCTTCCCAGTTCTCCCTTGCGAGAGTGAGCAAATGCATAGCAAATCAAATATAATGTTCTTAAATGTGAGGTTATCCATTTTGGGAGCAAATACAGATTATCAGAATGGCAATGGATTGCTAAAGAGAGACTTGCAACTAGACTTGGGTATCCTTGTACACCAGTCACTTAAAGCAAGCATCGGCAGTGAAGATGGCAAGTAGTACACTGGCCTGCATAGCGACAGGATTCAAATACAGGAGTAGGGATGGCATCCTACAAACGTACACTGCTTTTTTGAGGTCATGCCCTGAATACAGTGTGCATTTTTGGTCCCTTATCTTGGGCTACGGAGGGAGTACAACAATGTTTTACCTGACTGATTCCTGGGATGGCAGATATATGAAGAGTGACTTTATCTACTAGGACTGCCCTCATTGGAGTTTAGAAAAATAGAATGGGATCTCATTGAAACCCATAAAATTCCAGAAGAATTAGACAGGGTAAATGCAGGACAGATGTTCAAGGTGAACAGGGAATCCAAAACCAGGAGTCACAGTTTAAGGAAACAGGGTGAGGGGGACACTTATTATTCCAGGGACTTTTATTCTGTCATCCAGTCACCCTTTATTTACACACAAACAGTCCTTCTCTACAGTGCTGCCTCATATAAAGCAAGGCACCAGTGTGTCATTATTTCTGAAGCTCACCGTTTTTTAATATGTCAAACAGAGCTGCCTGATTGGACCAGATTAACACCCTCAAACAGGGTACTCATATTCTATTATGTCCAGCTGACTAACGTCATTACAATCAATACACAGGGTAGGCATTTAGGACTGAGATGAGGAGAAATTTCTTCACACAGAGTGTTAAGCTGTGGAATTCTCTACCACATAAAGCAACTGGAGCCAAAACACTGAATTTTTTCAAGGAGCAGTCAGACATAGATCACCAAAGGCATGGGACAAAGCAGGAACAGAATATCTCATTGAATGATCAGTCATGATCAGACGGAGTGATAGAGCAGACTTGAAAGTCTGAATGGCCTACTTTTGCTTCTATTTTCTATGTTTCCCAATATGCTGCCTATTAGAGTTTTAAGAAATAAGATGAAAAAGGTTCTACTTGAACTTTGACCATAGTTCTCATCCAGCTCAATTACAAAATGACTAATAGCTTTAGGATCAGCATCTTCCTGCAATAAAACTATGCCAATCTGACTAATTCAACTGGTTCATTCAGAGACTGGCTGAACCAGTTTTCAATGTTGGCTGATTAATTTCCCCTGCAACTCTGCCCTACATGTCAAAAGTCTACAAACAGAAAGGAGGTATTTGATTGGGGCGACACGGTGGGTCAGTGGTTAGCACTGTTGGCTCACAGTACCAGGGTACCTGGTTCGATTCCAGCCTCGGGCAGACTGTGTGTGGAATTTGCACATTCGCCCAGCGTCCTCCGGGTGCTCCGGTTTCCTCCCACAGTCCAAAGATGTGCAGGTCAGGTGACTTGGCCATGCTAAATTACCTATAGTGCTAGATGTATGAGTCAGAGGAAAATGGGTCTGGGTGGGTTACTCTTTGGAGGGTCAGTGTGGACTGGTTGGGCCGAAGGGCCTGTTTCTACACTGTAGGGAATCTAATCTAAATTTAGATTCAAAATACTAATTAACACATACAGGCAGACTTCTGAGGGGTAATGGCATGACTAAAATCAAAGTAAACTGAAAAGTTCCATGCACAATTCTCCACTGTGCATTTACCTCACAGACCTGTTCTCTCTCTATCAATACCAGAAATATTGCTCAGCCAGCGACGAAGAATACAATGCACAATTTCCTCTTCTGTTTCCTCATGGGGATAATCATAGCTTCCATTTGGCACTTTCCACAGCTGGTATAATTTAAGAATTAAACTTATTAAAATCATCTGGTCAAACTAGATCTTGCTGCAAAACAAGAACCACTATAAAACATTAACAGAAACAAGTCAATATTCTAGTAGTATTTTTGGAAGGGATAATTTATCACAAACAAAACATTGAATTTATTCAAAATACCAAAGTAATCAGGAGAGACGAGGACGGAAAGGCAGCAGAGGTGGAGAAAAACCGACAGCAGACAGCCCTTGCAACTTATTCCTACCAATGTATGAGATAGAAGAAAAACATGAGGCAATTATTGCAGTCAATAAAAATCAGGAAAATACTCTTTGGATCAGAGTAATACCTAGTACAAAAAAACCTGCATGTGGCAGTTTGGGGTCAATCATTTCAGCTGTACTGGATCAGCCAATAAATACTACAATTACAAAATCAGGTCAGAGGCTAGTCATTTCAGGCAAGCAACTCACCTGTTTCTCCAGTGCATGCCCACTATCCACAGGACAAGTCAGCAGAATGATGATATACTCTCCACTAGCCTGAATGAGAGCAGCTCCAACAGCACTCTAGTTTCACACAAGCCAGGACCAAAGCTGCTTCCTGGACTGGTAGACTATCCACCATCGTCCAGATTCATTAGTTTCATTGCAGACAGTAATCACAGCGTGTACCATCTAACAAATAAAAACAACTTAACTGCTTGAATTAAGTCACATACTCGGTCATTATATGGAGAATGGAGGACTAAGCACAATGCTGTTGGTTTTTGTTCATTCAATTATGGGATGTGCACATCACAGGCTGAGCTAGCATTTATTGTCCATCACTAAATGCCCTTGAGGTACAGGTGGTGAGCTACCTTCTTGAATTACTGCTACTGGTATAGATAGACCCACGATGCCATTAGGGAGGGAGCTCCAGAATTTTGACTATGCAATGCTGAAGGTACAGCAATATGTTTCAAATTAGGTTGGCGATTGGCTTGAGGGGAACTTGTAGCTGGTGTTCCCGTGTACCTGCTATCCTTGTCCTTCTAGTTATAGAGGCCATATTTTTGAAAGGTGTTGTCTCAGGATTCGTGGAGTGCAGTGCATCTTGAACCAGCTACACTGCTACTGAACAGAGTGGATGCTTGTGAATTTGGTCCAATCAAACAGGCTACTTTGACCTGGAGTGTGTCAAACTTCTTGAGTGCTGCTGAAGATGCACTCAGCCAGACAAGTGGGGAATATTTGAGATGGTGGACTGGCTTTGGAAAGTCAGGTGAGTGCTGCTGTACTCATATAGCTAGTCCAGTTCAATTTCTAGTCAACAGCAAACCACAAGGTGTTGGTAACTTGGGGACTTAGTGATGGCAATACCACTTAACGTCAAGGGGACACTGTTAGATTCTCCTTTGGTGAAGATAATCATTACCTGACACTTGCGTGGCATGGAAGTTACTTGCCATCTGTCAACACAACCCTGCAATTGTCCAGGTTTCGCTGGAGTTACATATCAACCAGACCAAATAAAGTGTAATAAGATGTCCTTCTCTAAAGAATATTAGTGAATCAGATGTGCTTTTTACAATAATTAATGATAGTTTCCCAGCCACGATTACGGAGACTAGCTTTCAATTCCAGACTGATTTATTGAGCTTAAATTCCAATAGACATCCAGAGCTTAGACTTAACCATTACAGTAATGAAAAATAACATTTCCATTATGCCACCATCTCCCCTAAGCTAGCAAAAAGATCTTTGCTTTTGCCCACTTTAACGACCAATGACCCAATATTCATGGTACATGTACATAAATTACTTGGATGAGGAAACCAAGTGAAATATTTCCAAGTTTGCTGACAACACAAAATTAATTGGGATTAGGAGTTGCGCGAACAATACAATGAAGTTTCAGGGCAACAAAATGTTGAGTCTCTAGGAAAACATGGTAGATGCAGGACAAGGTGAGGGAGAGAGCTAGCCCTTGACATCAAGGTTATATTTCATAGAATGCGGCATCAAGCATCTCTAACAAAACTGGAGTCAATAGATACCAGGGTAAAACGGTCCGCTGGTTGGAGTTATACCCGGCACAGAGGAAGATGGTCATGGTTACAGGCAAATCCAGAAGACTGGAGAACAGACAATGTTGTTACTTTGCTTGAGGAGGACAACAAGGATAATCCAGGAAATTATAGGCCAGTGACAGGCAAATTATTGGAGAAGATTCTTAGGGCAGGATTTTACCCGCATTTGGAAAAGAATGTACTTATTAGGGATAATAAGCACGATTCTGTGTGGGAGAGGTCCAGAAGATCAAATCATATGAAATTCACAGCACATAGGTAAATTGGATCCAAAACTGGTTTGGTCATTAGAAGAGTAGAGTTGTGGAGGGGTGTTTTTCCAACTGGAGATTTGTGAAATAGTACTCTGCAAAGATCAGTGCTGGGACATCTGCTGTTTACAATATATATCAAAGTTTTTGATGAAAAGGATATAGCACAATATTGACGAATTGGAAATTTTGGCATACCTGTCTGCACCCTTCTACTCTCTGCCTGTTCATTGTCTGTCTGAATGCCTCTTAAACATTGCTATCATATCTGTTTCTGCCAGTCAGTACATTCTTGGCACCTCACCACTCTGTGTACAACTTCCCTCATAAATCTCCTTTAAACTTTTCCACGCTCACCTTAAACTATGGCCCCCCAGTATTTGACATCTCCATCCTGGAACCATTCTTGAAGGCCAGCTTAGATACAGGGCCCAAAAGTGCTTAAATAATCCAAATACAGCTTTAGACAGATTCAACAGTATATTGCTGCTCTTGTTTTCTAGTTTTCTGCTTGAAATTAATGCCAACATTGCACTTGTGTCCCTAACAGCCAAATGAACTTGCATGTTAACCTTTAGAGAATACTGAACCAGGATTTCAAAAGGTGCTTTGTGCTTCAAATTTCCAAACGGTTAGCAACAAGAGGTCAGGGTATCCAGCCTATAGTTTCCTGTCTTCTGCCTTCCTCCCTTCTAAAACAGGAGTGTTACATTAGCCACTTTCCAATCCTCTGGGAATCTCCCAGATTCCAATAATTCCTGAAATTTCACGACTAATGCCTCTACAATCTCAACAATCTCCTTCAGAACTCTGGGGGTGCAGTCCATCTGGTCCAAGTGATTTAGCCAACTTCAGATTTTTCAGCTTCCGTGGCATTTTACCCCGACTTTCCTGAAGTCCCGTTTTGTTGCTGGTGTCTTCGATTGTGAAAACAGACACAAGGTACCTATTCAGTTCCCCAGCCCATTTCTTTGTTCCCCATTACTACTTCTCTAGCCTCATTTTCCAGAGATCCAGTGTCCACTCTTGCCTTTCAGATATCTAAAAAAAAACTGGTGCAATCTTCTTTTATATTACGAGCCGGTTTACTCTCATATTTCATCTTGTCCCTAATATTTTCTCTGCTTGTTTTAAAGGCTTCCCATAATCTTCACTGCATTGCATGCTTTTCCTTTTATATTGTTCCAGACTTCTCTTGTCAACTATAGTTGCCTCATCCTCTCCTGAACACGTTTCTTCTTCCTTTAGATGAAATTCTGATGAGCCTTCCAAATTAGCCCCAGATTTTAGTCCTATCATAACTGCTCCAATGTCATCCCTCCTTGGCTTCCCTTCCATTTAACTCTAGCCAGCTCCTCCCCTTACATCTTTGTAGTTACCTTTAGCCAATTGTGGTACCCTAATATCTGATTCAATCTTCTGCCACTCAAATTGCACGGTTTTTCTATCATATTATAGTCACTGCCCCCGAGGGGTGTCTTCACTTCCAGCTCACTAATCAAATCTGCCTCATTACACATAACTAAATGCAGAACTGCCTGCTCCCTAGTGGGCTCTACCACAAGCTGCTCCAAAAAATCCAACCTCGTAGACATTTCATGAATTGCTTTTTTTCAAATCTGCTCATAACCTAAATTTTTCAATCAACCCATGTAATGAAGTCTCCATGATTATTGCAATAATGCCTTTCTTACATGTCTTTTCTATCTCCTGATTTATTTTCTTCCTCACATCCTGAGGCAATTCTCCACTCCTTCCTATTGGAAGGATGTGTGAAACTTGAAAGGATTCAGAAAAGATTGGCAAAGATGTTGTCAGGGTTAGAGATTTGAGCTATATGGAGAGGCTGAATAGGCTGGGATTGTTTCCCCTCGAGATCCAGAGGCTGAGGGGTGACCTTACAGAAGTTTTTAAAATTACGACAGGCATGAATAAGCTCAATGGTTAGGACTGCTGCTGCACAGCGCTCGGGGCCCAGGTTCAATTCCAGCCACAGCGACTATCTCTGTGGAGTTTGCACGTTCTCCCCGTGTCTGTGTGGGTTTCCTCTGGGTAATCCGGTTTCCTTCCACAATCCAAAGGTGTGTGGGTTAGGTGAATTGGCTGTGTAAATTGTCTATAGTGTTCAGGGATGTGTAGGTTAGGTGTAGTCAGGGGTAAATGTAGAGTAACAGGAAATGAGTTTGGGTAGGATACTCTTCAGAGAGTCAATGTGGACTTGTTGGCCCAAAGGGCCTGTTTCTACATTGTAGGAATTTTTGTTTTTAAAAAAGTATCTTGGGAAGTTATATTAAGTTAAAGATACTGCATAATTCTTGCTGTTGTGCAATTCCCCTTTCCTTCAAATTATCAGAGATGCCTCTTCAGCAAACTCACACAATCTCTCAGCCTCTCTCTCCAAAGACACTCTGTAACAACCTACTTCTTTACTGAAGCCATCAGAATGTTGTTCATTGGCATAGGGTTGATTGCTATCTGGTGGCATTCCTGTAAAATGCCTGGGAGGGTTTTACTACGTTAAAAGGAGTCTATAAATGCAAGCAGTCATTGTAACTTTGCAAGTGTGATATCATATGACGGGCTCATTCAAAATTACTTTGCCCAAAATGACAGTGGTTCTAATCTCATGGCATTTCAGTAGCAAAGAAAAGCACCACTAACATCTTCCAAATTTAAGATATCTAAACACTACAAATGAATCACAATATGGGGCTCACAGATGAAGATATCAATGTAATTTATTTTTCCAACAGCTCATTTAAACCCACTGCACTCCTGCACTACGTTATTGTTTAATTTAGTTAATACTCAAACCTTAACTCCAATTACACATTTGAAATGCAATTTAAATGTTCACATCACATCAACATTATTTCCACCTCTTATTGGAAGGTTACTTTATATAAATATTTAAGACTTAACTAGCCATCTTACCGGGCCTCTGCAGCAAGCAGTTCATCATAGTGAGAAGACCTCTGATCATCATCTTGCCGATAACGGATCACTGTTGCAAGACCTTTACTCACCAGGGCTTCTGCAATGTTACTGAAAAAGAAATGGTTCGAAAACAGTTATCCATAAGCTCCCACTTCTAAGAGAATATACTAAGTACAAAGCATTAAAATATGTCCTGGAACCCAATTAAATATTAGGTTGTTTAGCAGGCATTCTACACATTAAAGTGCATTATCTATATACCAATTAGAAAATGAGCACTACAAACAAAAAATTGTACCATTTACTGAACCACAAATTCCCAAGTGGCATGATCAAACTTAAATAATACTTGATTCAAATATGCAATAATAGGTTATAGCATGTTCACTAGAATCGTCACCCCATCAATAAAAATCAATCCCTTTGCATTGGAAACAAAGTGATTAACAGGTGATCACATAAACCTAGACTAATATGCAGTGAATCAACTATAATGATGTGATAACAATTTTATTCATGAGCAATGTTAGATCATAGAAAAACACAGAACTTCAACAATGAAGGTTGTGGTAAAAAGGAGGGTAATAAACTTTCAATACTTCTGGACAAAGAAGGCAAGATATAAACAACATGAAACCAAAAGACACATCATTAGGACCATGAAGTGTAGGAGCAGAAGGAGGCCATTTGATCCCTCAAGTCCACTGTGCCATTTAATGAGGTCATGGCTAATTTGGTAATACTCAACTTCACCTTCTTGCCTTATCCCAATTATGCTTGATGCCTCTTGTTCACAAATCTATTTATATCAATCTTTAACAAATTTAATTACCCAGTGTCTGCAGTAAACAATCCTACAGATTCACTAGCCTCAGAAAAAGTTCCTGCTTGTCTCCCTTAAATGGGTGACCTCTTACTCTGAAGATCAGACTGTCTGGTGTTAAGCATTCCCATACGGGAAAACCACCTCTGCAGCCACCCTATCCTGTCTAAAAACAGTTTTGTATAGTTCAATACTATCATCTCTCATTTTTCTAAACTCAAATGATTTAGGACCAACCTATTCAACCTCTCCATTAGAAATTACTCCATATACACGATCAACCAAATCAAACTTCACTGGGCTGCCTTCAATGCCAGCGCATTTATCCTTTCATAATAGGACAAAACTGTTTAGCATATTCTGGTTGTGGACTAGTGTCTCAAAGTTTTAGCAAGACTTCTGTTTTTATGCTCCATTCCTCTTTAATTGAAGGCCAACATTCCATTTACCTTCCCTATTACTTCCTGAACTTGAATACTATCTTTTAATGACTAATGCATGATTATTCCCAAACCCTTCCTGTGCTGTAGCTTTCAAAAACTTTTTTCTAATATTCAGCTCTTCTCATCTCACACTTTTCCACAAGATATTCCATATGCCAAATTTTTACCCGCTTATTTAACCTGTCTATATACATATATAGACATTGTGTTATCCTTATCACTTGCCTTGTTACTCATTTTTTCTCATCCACAAATTTGACAGTACATTCACTTCCTCCATCCAAGTCAATATTATCGATTATAAACAACTGTGGTCCCAGCACTGATCCCTCTAACACTCCACTGGTTCGAGGTTGTCAGCCTGAAATACCCCTCTTATCCTAACTCTGTCATCTATTAGTTAGCCAATTCTCTATCCATGCGAATCACCCTTAACACCATAGGCTTTTTTTCTAACGAAATAGGAGAAACTGAGCACAGCAGAGCTGGAGAATCAATCGGAATGGGTGGCACTGGAAAAGCACAGGTCAGCAGCATCCGAGGAACAGAACAGTTGATGTTTAGGGCACTTGATGAAGGGCTTATGCCCGAAACATCGACTCTCTTGCTTCTTGGATACTGCCTGACCTGCTGTGCGTTTCCAGTGCCACCCTTGTCAAGTTTTATCTCATTAAATATCCTCATGTTCCATACTGCATTGAACACGTTTTGGAAATCTAAATATATTCCATCAACTGATTCACCTTTATCTATCCTGCATGTTACTTTTACAAAGAATTCTAATAATTTGAGAGGCATGATTTCCCTTCTTGAAGTCATGCTTGATCACATCATGCATTTCTAAATGCTCTAACTGCTGCTATCCCAATGATAGATGTTCAACCAACTCGCCTGATCTTTTTGTTCATTTCCCTTCTTGAATAGTATTTTACATTGGCAATGCTCCAATCCTCTTGGTATTTTCCTGAATTTAAGGATTCTTGGAAGATTATTACCAAAGCATCCACTAGTGTTGGTGTCACTTTCTTTAATACAACTCATCAGATCTCAGATGCCCCATGGCCTTCAGCACTATTAGCTTCCTCAGTACATTTTCCTCTTGTGACAGTGATCATATTTACTTCCCCTCCACCTTTAACTTCTTAATCATTTACTATGTTCTGGAACATTAGTAATATCTTCTAGTGTGAAGACTCAGACAAAGGTTCAGTTCCTCTGTCGTTTTCTTGTTCCTCATTATTTCCCCAACTTCATTCCCTAAAAAGCCTATGTTTATTTTGCACTCCGTCTTCCCTTCTATACATTTAAAAAAGCTCATGCAGTCTGCTTTGATATTACTTGCCAATTTACCTCTAAAGTTTATTTCTGCCTTTTTATTTGGTCATATTTTAAATAATGTTTGAGATTTTAAAAATTGAGTAGAACTGGAAAAATATTCATAAAAGGGTGAGGTACTAAATTAGCTTTCCCAATTCCATGCTTTATGATCTAGTGTATATAACTGCCTGCAAAATATCACCTCTCTTTGGAAAGAGTGTCACTCTATTATTCGGTTCCACATGGTCAACCATCCATTCTCATTCAGACGAGATTTGTTGTATTACATAACATACATTGATAATAACCATAACCCATTTCCATCCTCCAAAAATTATCTCCCATGAAGCCACTCTCTCCTCCATCTTCTGCCAGAGGATAGTGAATCTGTGGAACTGATTGCCACAAAAGGCTGTGAAGACCAAGTCACTGAGTATGTTTAAGACAAAGACAGATAGATATTTGATTAGTGGATCAAAGGTTTTGTGAAGGCAGCAGGAAAATGGGGTTAAGAAACATATCTACCAGCCTGACAGCAACAGGGTCCTTGGGCGTCTGTCTGTGTGGTGTTTGCACATTCTTCCAGTGTCTGCGTTTTCACCAGGTGCTCCAGTTTCCTTCCACAGTCCAAAGATGTGCAGGTCAGGTGAATCGGCCATGCTAAATTGCCCACAGTGCTAGGTGATGGGTCTGGGTGGGTTACTCTTCGGAGGGTCGGTGTGGTCTGGTTGGGCCAAAGGGCCTGTTTCCACACTGTAAGGAATCTAATGAATCTAATAATCAAATGACAAAGTAGACTCAATGGGCTGAATGGCCTAATTCTGCTCCTGGATCTTACGGCCTTATAACCTCCCCAGTTCCCAAAGTAAAGCTTGAAGAATGGGAGTGAGTGGATATGTGGTCACAAGGTGCGCAATTTCTATATTTTAACATAAATTATTTCAGAGTTCAGATTTCAAACTAATGGAATGAGAATTGTAGGTTGCTTACACGAATTGATAATAATTGACAGTCTTTCTGGGGTTATGATTTTAAACTAGTATGTGTCAGACAGCAATAATTTGGATACTCCTGAAGTGATGGAATTTCTTGCCTTTTCTAAATTGAGTGAGTAAAGACTGAATGGCATTAGCTTTTTGGTTTAGAAGCAGAAAGAATTAATTTTTGCTTTGCTGAAGATCTGGCTGTAGTAAGATATAAAACAGCTTCTGCCAAAAGTGTTTGGTTGTAAACCTGAAACAGCTATTTGAAACTAAGAATTTTAATCACAGTTCTATGAATAATCAAAGAAATGGCTATCAGGATCTCAAGACTGGGAATTGAAAGAAATAGTTAAATTGTATGTATAAACATGATACAGGGAACTCCCTCCATCTCTCTAATATTTGAGTAGTGTAAAGTGTTAGTGTTGAGAATAGATGGGATTTTCTCTTGCGTTTTGAAATCTTATAAATTGTTACATATTAAAAGCTGGAGTGTTCTATTTTAATTTATTTTGTGTAATAAACTTCTGCTTTATTGTTAAACTTAAATCAGCAGCATTGAGAGCTTATGTTTTCACAAAAGGCCACCACATTAAATAAAAATATAAAGTATGACCTATGAAGCCAAATTTCAGTCTGGGATGTGAATTATCCAGCAGTAGCATTAAATGAAATCAAAACCTTATACATAAACAAATGTAAAGTTAGTGTAATTCTACTGAATTAAGGGCTACCTCACCACTTTATTTTCCATGGAAGATTGGAATGTCAACCATTTATGCTGCAACCAAAGACAGCTTAACATGGTTCTCAAAAATTATCTAGTCAATTTAGCTCAGTGGGAATATGGCTTTTTTTGCAAAGCTGTACAGGCACTTTGTAAAACAATCCAGTCAGTGCCAATATCCTGCCATGTCCTAAAAACACAAGTATCTATCAAATTCCCGACTGAAATTCATTTTGTGGTTGTGGGTTCAGGTTCCACTCTACTACTGCATGTACATAATTTCCACAGACACTCCACTGCAGTACAAAGAGTTCTGCAGAGATGCCATCTTCCAAATGAGACTTAAATAACATGTTGCAAGGTAGTGTTAAAATATGCATAAGTCTGCATCAACATGTAGGTTCAATGAAGACAAATACTGGAGTATTGATAGAGGCTTTTATCAAGGAAAAAATTAGGTCTCGCCCAAAAAAATCTCCAACTAGACTAATGCCAACTTGGGAAGAAGTAACAAAACCCAATATCCCAAAAATATAAAATCTGTATCAATTTGTGGTACTAAAAAGCCATTTGGTGATTACTACTTTGGTGATTATAATGTAAGGCTCTTTAAAAGCAGATCAGTGTACACATGATTTGGCACTGTGTTAACATGGGCTTGCACCTCAAATACCAACACAGCTCTTCAATCTCCATTCTACTGTTGTTCAAACGAATATAAAGGCAAGCTACTCCCACAATAATGGTCAAAAGAAAAGCTCAAAGTTCGAGAGAGCTAAGAAGAGCCAGGAGGGGATACAAGTCGTCTTTGGCAGGTAGGATCAAGGAAAACCCTAAAGCTTTCCATAGGTATGTCAGGAATGACTAGAGTAAGATTAGGGCCAGTCAAGGACAGGACTGGGAAATTGTGCGTGGACTCCAAGGAGATTGGGGAATACGCTAAATGAATACTTTTCGTCAGTATTGTCACAATATTGGTTCTGTTACAAGGTTACTATGTCCTTGAGTCCCCCCCACACCCCCCCAAGAGAGGGGGTAACAGACCAGGCTCCATCATGTCTGAAGTTTGAATGGTTCATTGGGGCCTTGTTGTTTATCCTAACAGATCGTGCTTTAGACCAAAAGCTTGAAAGGTCTTTTGAAAAACTGGTATAGTCAAGGGGGTGTGGCCAGCTCTATAGCTGTGCGATTCAATTCAGTTCAGTAACAGGTGAGGAGGGAAACTGGAGGTCTTCTCTCTGTCCTTCTACCCTTCTGATTTCGAACTGCAAGTTGCCACTGCCTTTTTTTTTAAAACTGTTTATGCTGAGAGGTGTGTGTATTGTGACTGCTGCAAGTATTTTCGGAACACCATCATTAAGTCGGCTTTGGATAAGTTATCCAGTGTTCTATTTTCTGTCCTTTGTGTAAATAAATTTTGGTTGTTTAAAACTTGGCAATTGAACTAGTTAATTCACTCTAGAAATATCCACTATACACCTAACTAAACAAATAGCAAATTTATGGTCTGGGTTACCTGCGTGAAAATGATTTGAGGGGCCTGGCCTCGTCCATAACAGTATTCACACTGGAAAAAGACAATGTTGTCAAGGAGAATACTGAGACACAGGCTGTTAGACTAGACGGGATTGAGGTTCCTAAGGAAGTGGTGTTAGCAATTCTGGAAAGTGTGAAAATGTGCAAATTCCCTGGGCCGATGGGATTTATCCCAGGATTCTCTGGAAAGCTAGGCAGATGATTGCAGAGCCTTTGGATTTAATTTTTAAGTCATGGCACGGTGACTCAGTGATTAGCACTGCTGCCTCGCAATTCCTGCCTCAGGTAACTGTGTGGAGTTTGCACGTTCTCCCAGTGTCTGCGTGGGTTTCCTCCGGGTGCTCTGATTTCCTCCCACAGTCCAAAGATGTGCAGGTTAGGTGAATTGGCCATGCTAAGTTGCCCGTAGTGTTAGGTGCATTAGTCAAAGGGAAATGTAGGGGAATGGGTCTGGGTGGGTTGCTCTTTGAAGGGTTGGTGTGGACTTGTTGGGCAGAAGGGCCCGTTTCCACACTGTAGGGAATCTAATCCAATTATCTCATACGATACAAATTAAGGAAAGGCTCCATATTTTTGGGCGGCACGGTGGCTAGTGCTGCTGCCTCACAGCGCCAGAGACCTGGGTTCAATTCCCGCCTCAGGCAACTGACTGTGTGGAGTTTGCACATTCTCCCCATGTTTGCGTGGGTTTCTTCCAGGTGCTCCGGTTTCCTCCCACAGTCCAAAGATGTGCAGGTCAGGTGAATTGGCCATGCTAAATTGCCTGTACTGTTAGGTGAAGGGGTAAATGTAAGGGAATGGGTCTGGGTGGGTTGCTCTTCGGAGGGTTGGTGTGGACTTGTTGGGCCGAAGGGCCTGTTTCCACGCTGTAAGTAATCTAATCTAATCTAATCTAATCTAATCAAATCAAATCAAATCAAATCAATGTCTACAGGAATTGTGCTAGAAGACGAGAGGATAGCAAATATTGTCCCCTTGTTCAAGACAGGGAGTAGAGACAGCCGTAGTAATTATAGACCAGTGAGCCTTACTTCAGTTGTGGGTAAAATGTTGGAAAGGATTAGAAGAGATAGGATTCATCATCTAGAAAGGAATAAGTTGATTAGGGATAGCCAACAAGGTTTTATGTAGGGTAGGTTGTGCCCCTCAAACCTTAGAGTTCTTTAATAAGGTGACCAAACAGGTGGATGAGGGTAAAGCAGTTGATGTGGTGTGTATGGATTTCAATAAAGCATTTCAGAAGGCTGCTCACAGTAGGCTATTGCAGAAAATAGGATTGACGGTGATTTAGCAGTTTGGATCTGAAATTGATCAGCTGAAAAGAAGACAGAGGGTGGTGATTGATGGGAAATGTTCATCCTGGAGTTCAGTTACTAGTGATGTACTGCAAGGATCTGTTTTGGGGCCACTGCTGTTTGTCATTTTTATAAATGACCTAGATGAGGGCGCAGAAGGATGGGTTAGTACATTTGCAGATGACACTAAGGTTAGTGGAGTAGTGGACAGTGTGAAAGGTTGTTGTAGGTTACAGAGGGACATAGATAAGCTGCACAACTGGGCTGAGAGGTGGCAGAAAAGTGAGAGGTGGTTCTCTTTGGAAGGAGAAACAGGAATAGAGTAAAGGGCAAATGGTAAGATTCTTGGTAGTGTAGATGAGCAGAGAGATCTTCGTGTCCATGTGCACAGATCCCTGAAAGTTGCCACCTAGGTTGATTGAGTTGTTAAGAAGGGATACAGTGTGTTAGTTTTTATTGGTAAGGGATTGAGTTTCGGAGCCATGAGGTCATGCTGCAGCTGTACAAAACACTGGTGCGGCTGCACTTGGAGTATTGCGCACAGTTATGGTCACCATGTTATAGGAAGGATGTGGAAGCTTTGGATAGGGTGCAGAGGATATTTACCAGTATGTCGCATGGTATGGAGGGAAGGTCTTATGAGGAAAGGTTGCTTTTGTTAGAGAGAAGGTGGTTGAGAGGTGACTTAATTGAGACATACAAGATGATCAGCAGTGGCTCAGTGATTAGCACGGTTGCCTCTCAGCACCGGGGTCCCAGGTTCGATTCCAACCTTGGGTGACTGTCTGTGTGGAGTTTGCATATTCTCCCAGTGTCTGCATGGATTTCCTCCAGGTGCTCCAGTTTCCTCCCAAGGTCCAAAGATGTGCAGGTTAGGTGAATTGCCCATGCTAAGTTGCCCATAGTGTCAGCTGCATTAGTCAGAGGGAAATGGGTCTGGGTGGGTTACTCTTCGGAGGGTCGGTGTGGACTTGTTGGGCCGAAGGGCCTGTTCCCACGCTGTAGGGAATCTAATCTAATCTAGATAGGGTGGACAGTGAGCCTTTTTCTCGGATGGTGATGGCTAGCATGAGGAGTCATAGCTTTAAATTAAGGGATGATAGATATAGGACAGATGTTCATTATTCAGAGTACTACGGATATGGAACATCCTGCCTGCAACAGTAGTAGACTCGCCAACATTAGGGGCATTTAAATTGTCACTGGATAAACATATGGATGATAATGCAATAGTGTAGGATAGAAGGGCTTCAGGTTGGATTCACAGATCATTGCAACATCAATGGCTGAAGGGCCTGCACTGCGCTGTAATGTTTTATGTTCTAAATGTTGTAAGTGTATCTGTATCTATCAATTCGCAAGTCTGGGAAAGATCTTTATGTCCGAGCAGATGGCAGATGTTCAGTGGTAACTGGCACCTTGTGAAATAGTCTGTCAGGAAGTGGTCAGGGCTCAAATTGGATTTTGGACTGCTTTGTGCTCGAGAAAAAAAAAATCAAACTGTTGATGCTACAGCATGAAGATGTGAAAGCTCTCTACTAACCTCCTTCATCGCCTCTTGGAAATTCAGATGTAGAAAACTAAGTAACAAGTATCACTGCCTTAATCATGAGTTAACTATAAAGGTGAAACTGATGAACATCTTCAAGCAATCAACCAAAAAACCTGTGGAACATCATATCTTGTGAAAACACTTTAGTACTCTGGCAGGTTTGGTTAGTTTGCTTTTATCTATCTATTAACTGTGTTTGTCTATCTTTTATGTAACTGGAGCTGAAAACAAAGGTTTTTGAATTTAGACCAACTAAATTTTTTTTTGTTTCATATTACTTCACTCAAGTTACAATAGAACATAGAACATTACAGTGCAGTACAGGCCTTTTGGTCCTCTATATTACACCAACCTGTGAAACCAATCTGAAGCCCGTTTCACCAACACTATTCCTTTCTATGATCATTTAAATGCCCTTAAAATTGACTAGTCTACTACTGTTTGCAGGCAGGTCATTCCACGTCTCTACTCCTTTGAGTAAAGAAACTACGCAAATATACCTGTCCTATATCTATCACCCCTCAATTTAAAACTATGTCCCCTTGTGCTAGCCATCACCATCTGAGGAAAAAGGCTCTCACTGTCCACCCCAAATAACCCTCTGATTATCTTGTATGTCTCAATTAAATCACCTCTCAATGTCCTCTCTAATGAAAACAGCCTCAAGTCCCTCAGCCTTTCCTCAGAAGACCTTCCCCCATAGCAGGCAACATCCTAGTAAATCTCCTCTGAACCCTTTCCATAGCTTTCACATCCTTCCTGTATTGCGGTGACCAGAACTGTACACGATACGCCAAGGGCAGCCGCACCACTGCTTTGTACAGCTGCAGCATGACCTCATGACTCTGAAATTCAAATCTCTCTACTAATAAAAGCTAACACACCATATGCCTTCTTAACAACCATATCAACATGGGTGGCAACTTTCAGGGATCTATGTACATGGGCAGTGAGATCTCTCTGTTCATCTACACTACCAAGAATCTTATCATTAGCCCAGTACTGTTTATTCCTGTTGCTCCTTCCAAAGTGAATCACCTCACAATTTTCCACATTAAGCTCCATTTGCCACCTCTCAGCCAAGCTGTGCAGCTTACCTGTGTCCCTCTATAACCTGCAACATCTTTCAGCACTATCCACAACTCTACCGATCTTAGTATCATCCGCAAATTTACTAACCCATCCTTCTATGCCCTCATCCAGGTCATTTATAAAAATGACCAACAGCAGTGGCCCCAAACCACATCCTTGCAATGTACCACGAGTAAGTGAACTCCAGGATGAACATTTCCCATCAACCAACCTCTGACTTCTTTCAGCTGGCCAATTTCTGATCGAAACCACTAAATCACCCTCAATTCCATGCCTCCGTATTTTGTGCAAATAACTACTGCGGGGAACTTATCAAACAACTTACTAAAATCCATATACACCACATCAAGTGCTTTACCCTCATCCACTTGTTTGGTCATCTTCTTAAAGAACATAATATGGTTGGAGAGGAACAACCTATCCTTTACAAAACCATGTTGACTGCCCCAACCAACTTATTCCTCTCTGGATGATTAGAAGTCCTATCTCGCATAAGCTTTTCCAACACTTGACCCACAACTGAAGTAGGGCCCACTGGTCTATAATTACCAGGGTTGTCTCAATTCCCCTTCTTTAACAAGGGGATACCATTTGATATCCTCCAGTCTTCTGGCACTATTCCTGTAGACAACGACGACAAAGATCAAAGCCAACGATTCTGCAATGTCCTCCCTGGTTTCCCAGAGAATTCCAGGATAAATCCGGCCCAGGGGACTTTTCTATTTTCACACTTTCCAGAATTGCTAACACCTTCTCCTTGTGAACCTCAATCCCATCTCATCTAGTCACCTGTATCTCAGTATTCTCCTCGACAACATTGTCTTTTTCCAATGTGAATATTGACGAAAAATATTCATTTAGCTGGGACTCCCCGCACAACTCCCACTACTATCCTCGATTGGCCCTAATCTTTTTCTAGTCTTTTTTTTTTCCTTGACATACCTAAGGAAAGCTTTGGGGTTTGCCTTGATCCTATCCGCCAACTTCTCATGTCTCCTTCTTAGCTCTCTCTTTAGTTCTTTCCTGGCTAACTTGTAACTCTCAAGTGCCCTAACTGAGCCTTCACATCTCATCCTAACAGAAGCTACCTTCTTCCTCTTGATGAGAGATTCAACTTCTTTAGTAAATCACGGCTCCCTCATTCGACAATTTACTCCTTGCCTAACAGATACATATTTATCAAGGCCACGCAGTAGCTGTTCCTTGAATAAGCTCCATATTTCAATTGTACCTATCCCTGCCCCATCCTATGCATGCTGAATCTTGCCAAATCACATCATAATTGCCTTTCCCCTAGCTATAACTCTTATCCTGTGGTATATACTTATCCCTTTCTATCACTCAAGCAAGTATAACCGAATTGTGGTTAATATCACTGAAGTGTTCACCTCCCTCCAAGTCTAACACCTGGCCGGGTTCAATACCCAGTACCAAATCCAATGTGGCCTCACCCCTTGTTGGCCTGTCGATATACTGTGTAGGAAAACCGTCCTGCACACATTGGACAAAAAATGACTTACCGAAAGTACTCAAACTATAATATTCCCAGGCAATAGTTGGAAAGTTATAGACCCCGCCCATGACAACTACCCTGTCACTCTTGCTCCTATCCAGAATTCTTTGCTAGCCTTTCCTCTATATCTCTGGAACTATTTGGAGGCCTATAGAAAACTCCCAACAGGGTGGCTTCTCCTTTCCTGTTTCGAACCTCAGCCCATATTACCTGCATAGACGAGTCCTGAAATGTCCTTCTGCCACCGTGATGCTGTCCTTGATTAACAATGCCACCGTGCCCCCACAATGTTTTTTAAACCATCTTTGCTGTTCTTACTGAAACATCTAAATCCTAGAACCTGCAACCATTCCCGTCCCTGCTCTACCCATGTCTCCGAAATGGCCACAACATCGAAATCCCAGGTACCAACCCATGCTGCAATATTGTGAATAAATTTCTGAATCTTTTATTTAAGATATAACCCAGTGTCTGGAACAGATTATTCACAGAATCAAGGCTTGGTTAGTCAAAAGTCTGGTTAGGAACCACTGGCATCAATTTTAATGATGTTTAAAGATTTTAACTTCACTGTATTGTGAATACAAAGGTAGGAAGGCTAATTTGGTTCAGGTGTTGGTCTCTATGTCGTAATACCACCAAACAAACATACTCAGACCAAGAATATTTGACTGACAATAGAATAAATGTGGGATATTCTTTGATCTGCATTATCATGATTTCAAATTTTTGATCAGTCAGAAAACTTCTTCCCTATTCTATTTCTTATAATGTCAGGAAGCATGGTCAGGACAAGTTATGTCACAATTACAATATATGAGTAACTCAAAGTTAAAATTATGTGTACTGAAATTAATCAAAAACTCTGGGAACTATGGGCTAGTATATTATACTGTGACGAGACTGTGACATAATAATAATGCTCTGGGAAACAGATTAAAATTTGTTCATTACAGTTAGTGAAAGTTAAAATAAACTAAAATCTAATTTGAAAAACTCATAACTATCATTAATTGCTGAGAAAACCCATCTGATTCACTAATATCCTTTACCTCATCTGGTTTAGATGTGACTCCAGACCCACAACGTTCTTGGTTTTTAATTCTTTTCAGTTCAAGGGTAGTCAGGAATAGTTAACCAAATGCTGGCCTTGTCAATACTGCCCAACAAATTTTTTGAAGTTGAGACTAAACTAAACATGAAATTTGAGATTGCCATTACATGTTAAATTAGTGCAACTTGCTACCTACATACAGGTGGACTGACATGCCCATGTGGTCCACATTAACGTTGTATTTTATTGGTCTCTGCAGAAGTAGGAAAGTTATCATTTTCTCAGAGTAAAGAGAGATGTAATTTCACAATCATCATTCACATCCAAATAATAAAAAGTTTTTTTATAAAAAAGACTTTGGCCTGAAACATTTCCTCATTCAGAAACACTGCTTAGTCTGCTAACTACCTCCAGAATTTTGTGATCATCCAGTTGTAAAGAAAACAAAAGATATCATATCATTTTTAAAATCATCACACACTCAAAAACATCCAGCTTTGACGATCTCATCTTAACAAATCACAGAACATAGACAAGAACAGCACAGAACAGGGTATTTGGCCCTCGATGTTGTGCCAATCTTATATCCTAGTCTAAGATCAAACTAACATACCCTTCATTTTACTATCATGCATGTGCCTATCCAAGAGTCACTTTAATGTCCCTAATGTATCAGACTCTACTACCACTGCTGGGAGTGCATTCCATGCAACCATCACTCTGTAAAAAACCCACCTCTGACATCTCCCCTAAACCTTCCTCCAATTACCTTAAAATTATACCCAGTTGCGATCTTGGATAATAAGGAGAACAACAAGTCTGTCAGATGTAAGTAATGAAGTTATTATGTTCACGGTTTGGTTTTAGTCCTCAGTTGTATGTTTAAATTTAAAGTGGCATACTATGTTCCTCATAAAACAAAAGGTAGTTAACCATTACATCATCAGATATCCCTCTATTCAAAGATGAAGGCTATTCAGAATTGAGAGTTTCTGTTGCAAGTTTTCATGTGACTGAACAGCTCAATTCTTAAATCTACAGATATTTCACATGGGACAGGGTATTTAACTATGTAATGAAACCAGGACGACTGGGTTTGCGTGCCTCTCAATGCCAGCTCTACAAGTATTCAGGTAACTCCTGAAAACCAATTACAGTGGCTGAAAACCATGGAGGGGCTTGCTAACAATAATTCAAAATGACAAATGCCCATCAAACTGCATTACTCTGACTCCAAACTCCTTAATGAGGTGGCAGAATGGCAGCAGGACAAGTAAACAATTAAATCTTACCATTACATATGGAGAGGGATAATAAATATAAGGAATACTCCTGAGCTCCATGCAAATTACTTTCCTCACCATATTAAAAGCTTCTTAAAACCTCATCTTTATCTCGTTCTACCTATGTTCTGGGGCCTAAACAAATGGAAATTGAAATACATCTCAACAACAGTAAATAGTAAAATCACTCAGCTCTATGGGATAACCGTGGTCATTTACTTCAGGATTAACTTGAACCATAAATATGATTGTTATAAGATGTAACCTGCAAAATACATGTTCCAACTACTTCAATGACTTCTGTATTTATAACACCTCAAAAACTGATTATTCATGAGAATGAAAGTGAAAAAAATGAGATGCAGAATATTCCCATTACTGTATTTCACTATATGAAGTTAATTCTTTGTTGCATATATTTACACAGAAGCTGCAGCCTCAGCTTAGATGCTTTTCCTCCTGAACAATAAGTCTGGGCAATGCTTGGGAGAGATAACTACCTTAAGTAATCAGACAGAAAGGAAATCTCAGGAAAGAATGAACAGGAGGTTGAATCTCAGCAGGCTATCATTGCTGCAACAAAATTACTGTAATTGTACGTCTGCCATGCAATTGCCCATGGATGCTGTACAACTTTATAAACAGTACACAGAGCAATAAATGTTGTAAAACATTCTCCTCTGCACTCCCATTCAGTTTTTTCTTTTTCCAACTCATTTACTGAACTGCACGGCTGGCAAAATGTCACATTGCATTCCGAAGGAAACACTTTGTCGGCAGAATAAAGAGCCTTTTAAAACTGTAAATTTTACATCACAAAGCTCTTCCAGCAACCTATTAATATCACAGTTCACTACTTGGGCCTTGCCCTCATTCCATTAAAGAAGATCTCATCAATCAATACACACATTTTAAAAATTAAAGCAATTACCAGAATGACTGTTTTAACGTCCAGTAATATATATTGTAGATGGTTGGTTATTATTTCTCAGCAAACTAGAGATCACTTCCTGTACCAGGAGTGGTTTACTTAAGTCTTTATGTATCAAGCAATGCAAAGCATATTGAGCACAAATCACAACAACTGCCAGGACAAACTAAAACATTGCTTCTGACACACATGAACAAGCACACATACAGGGAACTACTATTGCTATTTATGCAATTTCATCTTAAGAGCTAAGTGATGCCATTATCCACTAGCTTGTTTTGAAAGGTAAAACAACTCTATGTCACTGGGCCAAAAACTGCTGGCAAAAATATGTTGCACATCATTTGCCTAAAAATCACTGAGCAACTAGCAATGAAGAGATCACCGTTAATGCTGTGGTTCTGTTCGCCGAGCTGGAAGTTTTTGTTGCAAATGTTTCGTCCCCTGTCTAGGTGACATCCTCAGTGCTTGGGAGCCTCCTGTGAAGCGCTTCTGTGGTGTTTCCTCCGGCATTTATAGTGGCCTGTCCCTGCCGCTTCCGGTTGTCAGTTTCAGTTGTCTGCTGTAGTGGCCGGTACATTGGGTCCAGGTCTATGTGTTTGTTGATGGAGTTTGTGGATGAGTCCACAATATACTCTACTCCACAATTAGAGTTGAGAATAGACCAGCCTCAATCTTCCCATAACTCTTAAGAAATTTCTGTACCTGCACATTGATGACCAATTAACTCACCACACAAAGTTAGTGCAGTTACTTAAAAGAGTGCAAGTATCTTCTTAAATAATAATATTTGTGCCTCATAATGCTACTCAACCTCTATTATAAAAGAACAGGCACTGTGCATTTTCATTCATACTGGTAGTAAACTATTGTTTGAGGTTTTAAATTTTTTTTGTCTAACTTTTTCTTTAACCCTTTGTTCCTTTCTCTCCCTATCCAATCTTGCCTCCCCTCTATTTCTCTATCCAATTTGATTCCAATTCTTCCATTCCTTTTTCTTTCACAATTCTTAAATCTCACTGATGAAGGAAGTAGACCTGAATTTTGTTAATTGTTCACAAAGGTTTCAGGCATCTTGTTGCTCTTGCTGTACTGCTACAAACTCACACAGCAAATTGCAACATTTAATCCTTGTGCTGAAGGATGATAGAAAAAAATCCAATTAATGAGGCATACTACAAGATATCCTGTTGTGACAAATTTTGGATTAACAGTTCTCAAACACAAACTGCAGATAAATCACTGTTTCCTAATGTGTCATTGCTCTTCTTCTTATTTCAGCTTTGATGACGTTTTCTATGGACTGGTCCCTCACTAAACACTCTGCCCCCGAATCTCACTAAACAAACTGTTGGAGCAACCTGAATAGTTGGCATCCAGAGACACCTGGTATCGAAGTGAGATTACCTGAGTATTAAATAACAGCTGGTAAAGAAGAGCTTAAGAGTGATATTTGCTAAGGGAAATTACCATCAAGGCAAATCCCCATAACTCATATCAAAATAGAAAATACAAGTACAGTCAGTACTTGCAGTACTGATCAAAACAAAGAGTATCCAAGTTTCAGGGCAATGTCGAGTAAAACTATAAGAAGGATCTCCGAGACTTGAGGATTAAGTTAGAAGAAACAATTTAAAAAAACCTCAGGTCTTCATTTTCCAACGATATAATTTAATCCAAATAAGGTACAGTAGAAATAGAATTGTGATGTAGGATAAAAGCTGTTAAAGGCTAGATTATAATAGAATGAAGTCTTTTCTAAAAGAAAGTATCGAAGCTGAATACAAGTTGGAATAGATTGCCACGAAGAATAGTTGAGTCCTGGATGCTGCGCTCATTAAGAGCTCCCTAAAAAGTGTAATTGAATGTTTGGTTTGATATTCGAAAAGAAATGGGTCAAAAAGTCTTACCTTCATCCAAATATGTTCAGTAATTTTCACCTGTAAACTACACTCACATCAATCCAAGATGACAAACATGCATTGCATACTAATTCTGACTACCTTTTTAAAATCGGTTGGGCTGGTGGTACAAAATCTGTTTAAATTTCATCAACAGGTATCATTAAAGTACTTAAAAGACTTAAAATGCAAATGCAAAAGCAAAATAAGGTAGAAGTTAACAACAGGCTGTTGCATTTCAGGTCAAATGAACATAAAATTGCAGAATATAATTCTCAAAACAAAAGATGGCTAAAATCGCAGAACCCTCCAAAATACCAAGGTACTTTTATCACCTAGTGAACATACTTGCTGTCCAGAGCACAGCTGGTATTGAGAAAAAGGAAGAAAGTACACCAATAGAAGATCCCTATTGCATAAGTAGAATTAATAACAGGAAAACCAGCACAGTATAACTTATCATTTGTGCAGATAGTAGGCATACTTTTTTAAAAAAACCCAAATTTAATAAGAATGCACTCCAGATAGACTCTTGTTCGCTTCACTTACGGTCTTAGATTCTTCTGTTTAAAAGATAAGTGTGCAATAGGTTAACTTTAGATTAGATTCTCTATAGTGTGGAAACAGGCTCTTCGGCCCAACAAGGTTCACACCGACCCTCCGAAGAGTAACCCACCCAGACACATTTCCTTCTGACTAATGCACCTATCACTATGGGCAATTCAGCATGGGCAATTCACCTGACCTGCACATCTTTGGACTGTGGGAGGAAACCCACGCAGACATGGGGAGAATGTGCAAACTCCAAACAGACAGTCGCCCGAGGCTGGAATCGAACTTGGGACCCTGGCACTGTGAGGCAGCATGCTAACCACTGAGCCACCATGCCACCCTTAACATAGAACATTACAGCGCAGTACAGGTCCTACGTCCCTTGATGTTGCAATGATCTGTAGCCTATTATCCTACACAATTCCACTTTCATCCATGTATTTACCCAATGACCATTTAAATGCCCTAAAAGTTGGCAAGTCAACTACTACTGCAGACAGGCAATTCCAAGACCCTACTACTGAGTAAAGAAACTACCTCTGTCATCTGTCCTATATCTACCACCCCTCAATTTAAAGCTATGTTTCCTCATACTAGCCATCACCATTCCAAGGAAAATGGCTCTTACTGTCCACCCTATCTAACCCTCTGATTACCTTACGTCTCAATCAAGTCACCTCTCAACCCTCTTCTCTCTAATGAAAACTGCCTCAAGTCCCTCAGCCTTTCCTCCTAAGACCTTCCCTCCATACCAGGCAACAACCTCTTAAATCTCCTCTGAACCTTCTCCAAAGCTTCCACGTAATTCCTATAATGTGGTCACCAGAACTGTACGCATTCCTCCAAGTGCGGCTGCACAATGTTTTGTACAGCTGCAGCACAACCCTGTGGTCTTGAAACTCAACCGCTCTACCAATGAAAGCTGACACACCGTATGCCTTCTTAACAAGCCCATCAACCTGGGTGGCAACATTCAGGGATGTACATGGACACAGAGATCTCTGCTCATCGACACGACCAAGAATCTTACCATTAGCCCAGTACTCTGCATTCCTGTTGCTCCTTCCAAAGTCAATCACTTCACACTTTTCCGCTTGACACTCCATTGGCCACTGCTCAGCCCAGCTCTGCAGCTAATCCATGTCTCTCTGTAACCAGCAACATCCTTCAACACTACCCACAACTCCAACAAATTTAGTGTCATCCGCAAATTTACTAACCAATCCTTCATCCAGGTCATTTTTATAAATGACCAACACATCCTTGCAGTACACCAGTGGAACTGAACTTCAGGATGAACATTTCCCATCAACCACCAACCTGTCTTCTTTCAGCTAGCCAATATTTGATCCAAACCACTAGATCACCCTCAATCCCATGCCTCTATTTTCTACAATAGCCTACCATGGGGAACTTTATCAAATGCTTTACTGAAATCCATATACATCACATCAACCGCTTTACCCTCATCCACCTGTTTTGGTCACCTTCTCAAAGAACTCATTAAGGTTTGTGAGGTACAACCTAACCTTATCTCCAATCAACTTACTCCTCTCGAGATGATTATAAATCCTTTTTCTTATAACCTTTTCCAATACTTTACCCACAACTGAAGTAAGGCTCACTGGTCTATAATTATCAGGTTGTCTCTACTCCCCTTCTTGAACAAGGGGATAACATTTACTATCCTCCAGTCTTCTGTAGTCAATAACGACAAAGATCAAAGCCAAAGGCTCTGCAATCTCCTCCCTGGCTTCCCAGAGATTCCTAGGATAAATCCTATCCAGCCCAGAGGACTTAACTATTTTCACTTTTCAGAACTGCTAACACCTCCTCCTTGTGAGTCTCAATCCTATCTAGTCTAGTAGCTGGTATCTCAGTATTCTGTTCAACAACATTGTCTTTTTCCAGTGTGAATACTGACAAAAAATATTCATTTAGCATTTCCCTAATCTCCTCGGACTCCACGCACAATTTCCCACTGCTATCCTAGATTGGCCCGAATCTTTCTGTAGTCATTCTTTTATTCCTGATATCACTATAGAAAGTTATAGGGCTTTCCTTGATCCTATCTGCCAACGACTTGTCATGTCCCCTCCTGGCTCTTCTTAGCTCTCTCTTTAGGTTGACATGGTTAGAAGTGTAATCATTAATATTTATACTGAAAACTGTCAAACATGTTTTTCAAAATAGACATTAGCAATTTGCTTCAGTGAATTTCTTAGTGGACTCTAAACTAAATCATTCTTCTAGCCAGCAGAAGAGTCATCAGGGATCATCTCAACAACAGACCCGTGGGAACAAAAAGTATTGAACTGCCTTTGCATTTTAGCCCTCTATCCATAACCTATTCATATCCTGCCTGCCTATGTATGACAAAGTTCATAGGTTGATTAGAGCTTTAATTCAAAGTGCGCTATGTCAACAACTTATAACTATGTCCCTGCAACTCGAGTATAATTACAGTAATAGTCAGTTATTATTAATAAAAGCAAACTACTGCAGATGCTGGAATCTGAAACCAAATGAGAAAATGCTGGAAAATCTCAGCAGGTCTGGCAGCATCTGTAAGGAGAGAAAAGAGCTGACGTTTCGAGCGTAACTGACCCTTTTTAGACTCGAAACGTCAGCTCTTTTCTCTCCTTACAGATGCTGCCAGACCTGCTGAGATTTTCCAGCATTTTCTCATTTGGAGTCAGTTATTCTTGTTCAGTACAGAACTTGGTTTGTATTTTCTATCACCCTAGGTCTGCAAGTCAATTGGCAAACTTTGCATCCTTTATAAAATCTTTAACTGTATGATGCCAGAAATAAGGCATAGTTTTTTGAATCAAAATAAAACATGTCTAGATAAAATGAAATTATCAACTGTGATTTCCAGCTCAAGCAGGTATTTATTAAATGTCCACGTGCAACTGTTTCTGTCCTACTGTCAATCCTCTTCAAAAACCATTTTCAAAATCATGTCAGATTCAATCCAGCTACATGTTCAGCTCCTTCTCTCCAGTCGTCAAATCAGTACAAAGAACTGTGGCACAGACCAGCTGAGTAAGTTCACTTCTCTGGCTGGAAAGATGAGGAATGCTTAATTCCAGTTTTATTAGGCAGAGGTTGACATCACAAAAGCAATTCGTAATCAGACATCAGCTCATTGTTCCACACAAAGGACTCCTGGCGCTAGAAAATACGATGTGAAGAGACCATGCTGGTACTGGGTATGTACAATACTGTTTTGCTCTCCACTTCAGGTGAAAACAGACCATAGTCTGGGGTCAGTTGTCATATCCAACAGTCAACTGTTATATTAGGTCAAATGGCTTATGCAAGAACAGTCAATTCATAGAAGTACCTGACTGTGTCCATAATCTGTGTAACTGGATTTTAGACCGACTGAAATGGGATTAAAAACAATTACAGGGGTGAATAAAAGAAGAGGAACAATACCAAGTTTGATTCAAACAAAAAAAATTTCAGGTCAAACACTATTTTGAGATGCAACAGCTTCATTCCATAATGATTTCAATTCAAGTAAAAATACAGATGACAATCACTGAAACTGAACCCTTCTAAAGATAAAGAGAAAAAAATCAACTGTGTGGGATTGCAGACTGCTGGCAGCAAAGACAAATATGTATCAGTCAATACTCAAGTGAAAGTGTTGCCAAGTAAAAACTTCTTGTCAATTATAATGCCTTTTGGTTAGTGCACAGCTTGTTACAGCAATAACATCTACACCATCTTGAGCAGCTATCTTTCTTATAACGAACTCAAAATCTTGCATCGTCAATCTGACGTGCTCCCTTGTAAAACAGTGTCTTCCTCTGGCATACTCTTTTTGTGATGAACCTCCTTATCTTTCCAGGTGGCTCTTTTTTGACTTGCAAGATAGTTGTTAACAGCAAAAGTGCTTAGAAATCAAAGGAAGCCTACTTGCAAAGTGACACTCAGGGCCCAAGAATTAATTTTAAAACCTCAATCAATGTTATTTTGCTTGAGGTTCAACGAGCTGCACAAGAGAGACTCAGACAACAAGAGTGAACTCTTCACACCCTCTATCGAACAATCCTCTCAGCAATCTGGCTGGTGCAGAGATGATGACTTTCAATTCAAACCTACATCCATCTAAACACATGGGTGTATGCGATTTGTTTTCTCAGTATTTGAAAAAGTAAAATTTTAAAATCAAAATGAATCTAATAGTTTTATTCAAAAAATTGGACATCTTAATATTAAGGAAAGATCTAGGAGCCTCTTACTGTTATTAGAGTTACCACATGCAACTGTGCAATGCAAAAGCATTGTTTCTTTTCAGTCCACTAACATCTGAAATGATTTGCCAATTCAGTTGCATTGATGAATTCAGTGATGCCCCCATTTCATATTCAGAGCATGAAGAAATAATTTGTAATAAAAGAATGAGTTTGTCAGTTTAACAACCAACAACTACAGTCTGCAAAAGCAGAACACCAGTTACAATAGTATTTAAAATAAACATGAGAATTCTAAGATGAATTACTTTCCACAAAAATAGTTTGGCAATTATGAATTATAAACTTTGATGAAAAGCATCTAGACAGCATTTTATACTTCAATCTCCTTTTACAACAAGCAGTCTCCAACACTGCTGCCCGAATACAGAAACAACTGAGAAATTCACATTTGTTAGTGCAAGAGTACAGCTGTCTTTGAGTAGCAATTTTTGGAAACAGATACACCTTATTTCTAAACTGTTGAAAGCTTTTGCAACACTAATTTTCTGAAGGTGAACTCACTTAGCATAGAAGCTGCTGCTTGGGTCATTAAGTCCAAAATGCCAAAAATACACTTCTACCTAACCAGACGAGTTTTACTGTACTAGGCCCATAGTGTTGAATGTTATGGCACTTCAAGGGCTCTTCCAAGGACTTTTTCTTAAACACGGAGGTTTCCCCACTCAACTACTCTCCCAATCAGTGCACTCCAGTTCCCCATCATGCTCTGGGTGAAAAAAAACCTCCTTCAAATCCATTCTAAACCACCTATCTTTCCCTTTGAAAGTGTGCCCATTGTTACTTACCATTCGACTAAAGTGAACAGCTGCTTCCTATTCACCTGTCCATGCCCCTCAATCTTATACACCTCTACAAGTTTCCCCCTCAAAATCCTCTACTCCAAAACATGAACTGAGCTTATCCAGTCTCTCTTCATAGCTAAAATTCATAGCAGTCCAGGCAACATCCTGGTGATTTCCTCTGCACTACTTCCAATGCAATCACATAATTACCACAGCATGGTGAACAGAACTGCAGGGCTTCAGCTTTGGACTAACTGAAGTTCTACATAGCTCCAACAGGATCTCCCTGCACTTATCTGTGCCTCAACTGATCACGGGAACATCCTGTATCCCATTAGCTTCTCCAGCCATCTTCAGAGGTCCATGGACAAGCACTCCAAAGTCCCTCTGTTCCTAGCAGTTTCCTTGTATTCTGCCATTGAGGATTCAATTTAGAAGAAGGAGAACCTCAAAGGTCATAATCTCTCATTGAATAGTTGAACTACATGCAAATTGGGATCATGCATATTAGATTAGAAAAATAAATGTGCAGCTCAGACAGCAGCATGGGACAGGTGGATTTTAGTTTGTAGGGCATTAGCACTAGTAGTGAGGTCTGTACCAATGGGACATTCTTCACTTGAACCAGGTGATTGATGTTCTTACCAGCTACAGAACCAGAAAAGTAGAGAAGATTTTAAACTAAATATTGGGGACAAGGGATCAAATTTAAGAAAATGTGATAAATCAAAGAGTAGAGCTACAGCAAGAGACAAAGGTAGCAATGTAGGAAATGATAAAAAGACTGAGACAGAATCAAATAGAGTGTACAAATATAAAAGTCAACTCACAGCCAAGTCTAGAATTTACAGAGAGAAATGAGAAAAAAGGCTGAATGCGAATATATTTGGGTTATTCCCCAACTTTGCTCACAGTTTCACTCGTCATGTTTCAACGAGTTGTAACTACTAACGATAAATCTATGCTAATCCATTCAACCCCTCATTTCTGAAAATGTTGATGGAATTCTCAACAAACCTGCTTTTAATGGAATACACTTCTGAAATGTACGCCTCAGTTTTCAGTCTTTCTGTTGGGTATATCGGAGATTAAACTGACTAGTGTCTTAAGACAATTCAGTAGTTCAGAGGTCACCGCATTTAAATCGATTGATACTTGTGAAAACCGTATACTAATATGAATGCAAAAGATCGAAAATAAAATCACAGAACAAAACAACAGCTGACATATGGTTAACCCTTTCCTCCACATTTAAGTAAATATTTTGAAACAAAATACCAAATATTCTGTCAGTACATCTTACCCACTCCCTTTCTTTACTATAAATTATATAATAAATAATAACATAATAAATGATATTTTACACTAAATTCATAAACAAGGAATTAGCAGTTCTCAAGAATTCCCAGAAGAATTGATTCTAAATTGTGATTGCGAATACATTTGAAGTTCTGGTCACCATTTCCCAAATTCTTCAGACATGGAGCAGATGTAGAGGACAGAAGATTCACAATATTAACTCCCTTGTTTAAAAATGGTGAACACCTTACACAAGCCAGTGAGACTCATATCAGTAGTGAAGAAGCCATTAGAAAAATTAATCCAGGACAAAACTAAGGGTGAGACACAATACATGTAGTTACCTTGGATGGAAGCTGGAGAAATGGGAAATCAGAACCTGAGTATGAAAAAGGAAATCACAGCAAAGCTCTGAGGTGATTGCCTGGTGAGTATTTCTCCCGTAATCTTTCTCCAAAGTTAGGAACTCTGATATTAAAAACATTTTTTTTTGAGTGTATCATACGGTTGGCTTTCTCATATTTAACTGACATCAATGGAAAGGAAATATGCCTCGTGAAACTCTCCCTTTTATAGCATTATCACAGAATCAAACTACAAAAGAGGTCGTCTGTATAGCTAAAAACATACTACCAACTACACTAGTCCCACTTTCCCGGACATGGCCCATAGGCTTGAAGGTTATGACACTAAGTGCTCATTCAAGTACTTTTTAAAGGTTGAAAGGAGATCTGCCTCAACTACCCTCCAAGGTAGTGCATTCCAAAACCACTACTACCATTCCCCTCCGGGTGAAAATGCATTTCTTCAAAACCATTTGCCTTCCACTGTTACTGACCCTTCAGCTGAAGGGAACAGCTGCTTTTTATTCACCCTGCTCACATCCATCATAATTTTATACACCTCGATCAGGTTCACCACCTCCACCCCCAACATCCCCAAATATTCTCTGCTCCAAAGTAAACAACCCAATCTTACCCAGCTTCTCTTCACAGCTGAAGTGTGCTAACCCAGACAACATCCTGGTGCATCTCCTTTCCACTGTCTCCAGTGCAATCACATCCTTCCCTCATGTGGTGACCAGAACTGCACACACTACTCCAGCTGTGGCCTAAATAAACTTCTGTACAGGTATCCAAAGATTCCTCGGAGCTTCCTAGTGTCGGCATTCATTTTGTACTCCCTTTTTACTTGTTCCAAAGTGCATCAATTCACGTTTATCAGCGTTAAATTTCCAAGGTATTTTCTCTTTTCTGGTACTTTGCAGGCCCTCTCTCTCTCTATACAAGGATGGCAGAAATTTAGAGACCTTCACCCACATCATTCGGCTACAGTTGCTTGCTCAGACAGAATAATTGGAAGCTTTCTTTCTGCTGGTGTTATTTTAATTTATCAACATTAGAGATTAAAATAGGCTCTAAAAAAACCTTCCACTTTCAATAGGGCACCAAATCTCTGAAAACATGCTCAGCCTATAAACATCTCCTCTTCACAAAGAGAAAGCGGGTTTGACTGAAAAGTTTGTTTTCCTGATTAGAATGGTAAAAACAGATAGCCTACTGTGACCTTGGAAAGAGTTTTGAATTGATTTTTGTTACTCCTGTCTGCAAGGTAATACTGTATTTGTTCATATTTTATCTAAAGGCTGCTAATTAGCCTCCAAACTATAATGCAGCAACCTGACACTATACAAAGACCAAAAAAATTGCTATCTAGGGACTTCTATAATTGCCAACATAAACCCAGGTAACTTGGTTCGTGACAAAACTAGAGGGTGAGGGTTGGTCTTTAGTGCAAATATAACAGTAGAAATTGAGAAAGTGGTGCAGAATTTCCAATGCAAATTGAATTACCAATTTACTTCTGGTCCAGGTTCCTGCAAGTCAGTTCAGGTGCAGAACACTTATCATCCACAGAAGGCAAATACCTAGTTAACACATTCAAAATGGCAAGTAAACTTATTACCTAGCAGATGACTGGAAATTTCCCATGGGTCTACAGGCCCCGGCAGTATTGGGAGCACCAAAGAAGCCCTTTAGCAGGCTCCTGGCAATTGAACAGGGCACACAAATACTTTTAGATCACAGTTTGGGAGAAGATTTGTAGCTCGGGTGCTCGTTATTGTGGTTCTGTTCGCCGAGCTGGGAATTTGTGTTGCAGACGTTTCGTCCCCTGTCTAGGTGACATCCTCAGTGCTTGGGAGCCTCCTGTGAAGTGCTTCTGTAATGTTTCCTCCAGCATTTATAGTGATTTGTATCTGCCGCTTCCGGTTGTCAGTTCCAGCTGTCCACTGCAGTGGCCGGTATATCGGGTCCAGGTCGATGTGTTTGTTGATAGAATCTGTGGATGAGTGCCATGCCTCTAGGAATTCCCTGGCTGTTCTCTGTTTGGCTTGTCCTATAAAAGTAGTGTTGTCCCAGTCGAACTCATGTTGCTTGTCATCGGAGTGTGTGGCTACTAAGGATAGCTGGTCATGTCGTTTCGTGGCTAGTTGACGTTCATGGATGCGGATCGTTAGCTGTTTTCCTGTTTGTCCTATGTAGTGTTTTGTGCAGTCCTTGCATGGGATTTTGTACACTACATTGGATTTGCTCATGCTGGGTATCAGGTCCTTCGTTCTGGTGAGTTGTCTGAGAGAGGCTGTTGGTTTGTGTGCTGTTATGAGTCCTAGTGGTCACAGTAGTCTGGCTGTCAGTTCAGAAATGTTTTTGATGTATGGTAGTGTGGCTAGTCCTTTGGGTTGTGGCATGTCCTCATTCCGTTATCTTTCCCTTAGACATCTGTTGATGAAATTGCGGGGGTATCAGTTTTTGACGAATACATTGTATAGGTGGTGTTCTTCCTCTTTTTGCAGTTCTGGTGTACTGCAGTGTGTTGTGGCCCTTTTGAACAGTGTCTTGATGCAACTTTTTTTGTGTGTGTTGGGGTGGTTGCTAGAGGCATGGCACTCATCCACAGATTCAATCAATAAGCACATCAAGCTGGACCCAATATACCAGCCACTGCAGCGGACAGCTGGAACTGACAACTGGAAGCGGCAGATACAAATCACTATAAATGCTGAAGGAAACCTCACAGAAGCGCTTCACAGGAGGCTCCCAAGCACTGAGGATGTCACCTAGACAGGGCACGAAACGTCTGCAACACAAATTCCCAGCTCGGCGAACAAAACCCCCAAATTTTTATCATTTTGAATCTGGGCCAATATTCTCAAAGCTCACCATACTTACATGGTCAAAGCTGTGTTGTATGTTGCCCAGCAGAGATGTTTCCCATGCACAATCGTACCCCACTAGTTGTGCCGATTTCTCTTCTTCATTGTTTGAGAAAGTGTTTCAAAATTGAGGTTTCCACTCTCTCTTACTTCAAGAATATGCTGCAGATTTTTCAGTGATGGTGGAACTAGTATTAGGCATTTATCTTCAAGAGCACACCAAATTCACTAATCAGAGACCAAGTGATCAGTCATGTAAAAATTATTTATATCAGAGATCCTACTCTGATGGAAAATCCCTGTCTTATTTGTACTAATTCTAAGTTGCACTGTTTGCACAATTGGTGTTGCACTCAAATTGACAGTTGTCTGCTGTCCAGATTTTTGAATACTAAATTGAGACAACTTTAAGATAGAAGCATGGAAGAACTACAGAATCATAGAATTTCTACAGTTCTGGATTTAAGTTTGCTCGCTGAACTGCAGGGTTCGTTTTCAGAAGATTCGTCACCACACTAGGTAACATCATCAGTGAGCCTCCAAGGAAGCATTGGTGGTATGGCCCACTTCTTATTTAGGTGTTTAGGTTTCCTTGGGTTGATGTCATACCACCAGTGCTTCATCGGAGGTGACAAAATGTCTGAAATGACCCTTCCAGCTCAGCAAGCAAACTTACATCCAGAACCTCAACCTGAGCGACAAATCCTCTCAAAACTCACTAATTTCTACAGTGCAGATACAGGCCATTCAGCCCAAGTCAGCACCGATTCTGCAAAAAGCAACCCACCCAGACTCCGATCGTCTCCATAACCCTGCATTTATCATGATTAATCCAGATAGCCTGCACATTCCTGGACATTATGGGACAATTTAGCACAGCTAACCCACATCTTTGGACTGTGGGAGAAAAACAGCACCCGGCAGAAACCCATGTAGACATGGGAAGAATGCACAAACTCCATTCAGAAGACAGGCATCCAAGGCTAGCAATGAACCCGGTTTCTGGCGCTGTGAGGCAGTAGTACCACCGTACCACCTAAGATAGCATAAACCATCTTCCCAGTCAATAGTTAAACAGCAGTTTTAAATCAGAATTGTAACAATCCTGGTCCACAAAATGGGACCGAGTTTTATTTGTGCATTCACACTACAATTAAACAAGTCTTAGACAATTTGTCCTGTTCCATGGGTTTCACGTTAAAGTGGAAGCTATAAGTCACTTTCACATAAATACTTTAAAACCACATTACTATTCATTTGCATTTATATCTGATGAGGATATAAATGTTTAAATTCGGCAAAGGCAAAATTCAAGACAGCCAGTTCTAAATTTCAAGCTTGAATTCCAACCAGGAAAGAAAGCTTGGAATGTACCAAAAGCTATGGCAAGTAAGATACTTGTAATAGCAGCTGAATCAGTTTGAGAATTGGGTTATAGAAACATTAAAACCATTGTTCAATTCCCCACATTGCTTTTGGAGATGTCCAGTGGCACAATGAAAAACAGAACAAATGATCCTAAGTGTTAACCAACTTTCTCTCTGTACAGACGCTGCCAGACCCATTGTCATTTCCAGTAGCCACAGGCTTTTGTCATTCAAAAAAGACCTTCCTAACAATTGGACCTCTCTGACATGTTGGGAATGGGATTTTCCTTCCAACCATAAAGCACACATTGATTCTGCTTCTCTATAAACTTATCTTGAAGAAACAATGGAAATATGAATATCTGGCAACTTTCGTGGGATTCTATAGTATAAAGTTTCAATCTGCCATCACTTAGTTTTCACATTTTCCTACTCTTTTACAATATCCTTTCACTTGTTTCTTCATATGTATTCACTTTCTGTAAAGCGCTGCAGGATATTTAAGATGCTATACAAATGGAAGTTTTGTTGTAAGTACAACATATTGCGAATTCTACCACAACCAAGTCAGACATTCCACATCATTAGAGCCATATTTCCCCCAACTTATTCCCTTCAATTAACTAGTTACCCCCCAACTGCTGATCAGTGGAAACCTCTCCATTTAGAATATAATTAAGATTTCCTCTTGACCTTCTCTGGTCCACTGAATAAAAGTCCAATTTCTCGGGTGAGGCTCGCAAAAGCATTGGCATTTCCTTGTAAATCAGAATCCATTAATAAGTTAATTGGCAAGTTAGCAAACATACAAGTATCCACAAAATTATTCTGCTAGACCCAAATGTCCTGCTGAAAAGAAACAGATCCTCCCATTCTTGCAAACAAAAAGGAAAACATTTTCACACAAAGCAAAGCAAAATACAATGAATGCTAGAAATACTCAGCAGGTCTGCTACCATCAGTGCAGAGAGAAATAATTGACATTTCAAGTCTGTTACCTTTGAACAAGGCTGAACAAAGTTATAAATGGGACAGGTTTTCATCAATTGTAAAAGGGAAAGATGAGAACAAGAGGAGGGAAGGTCAGTGATAGGATAAAATGTAGGACAGCTTAAATGACCAAACTTTTCTCGTACAAAGCCAAAGTAAGCAGTACTGGGGACAAGAAAATAAACAATGAGTCTAGATTACACGTGAGTGGCAGAATAGCCGTCATTAAAATGAAAAGTAAAGATGATTAAGAAGTTAAGAGAAAACAAACTGGTTTAAAAAAAAACAAATGGAAGGCAAGGTTGGACTCAAGGTATCGAGCCTATTTGAAGATGTGGTGCTATTACTCAAGCTTGCATTGAACATCACTGGAATAGTGTAGCAAGGAAAAGACACAAAAGGTTAGAGGTGAATAAGTAGCAATTTGAAATAACAGGCAACAGGAAGCTCAGAGTCATGCTTCAAAATTGAACAGGTATGTTCTGTAAAGCTGACCCCCATGTCTGCACGTGGTTTCCTTCCACATTATGAGCAACTAATAAATACAATATACCTAAATTGAAAGTAAGAGTTGAATTGTTGCTTTACTTTCGGGCAGTGAGAAGAGAGAAAGTAAAAGGGAAAACATCACATCACCTGCACATGAATGGAAAGATGCTTCAGAAAAGAAAGGGAATATTCATTTTTACTGAGTGGTAGTCCATGGTGTCATGGAAGCGCAGTCACTTCGGAATACTAAAAGGGAACAGGAAGGGAAGATAAGCTTGGCAAAGGCATCATACTGGAGGAGTAAAGTAATGGTAATGATCTACTGAATGGATACCGACGTCATTTCCCAAAGGGAAAGAGTAAGGAAGAGACCAGAAGTACATTAAATCTAACAGCCGCAATTGAGGGCCTTTCAACCATTGTTTTCTTTTGCCAGAGGAAGTGGGATTTTCATTGAAGGGAAATTTGAAGCATTATTCTGGAACAATGCATGGTCCAAGCAGATGCAACTGAGACAGAGAAACCAGAAGAACATTATTATCAAAAGCTGAATTACAGGATTAGTTAAAGCAACAGGAGTCTATCAGCTTACTGCGAATAGTTGTTGATAGCCTAGCCACAACGAGAGTAGTCAAAAAGGGATGAGAAGAATCAGAGGCCATATGAAGGTGGAGAAGGCATGGAAATTTGGAGCTAATTCAATGAAATTTTCCAGCCTCAAAGCAAAGCAGAAAGTCGCATTGGTAAAGTTATTAACATGTCAGAGAGGGAGGTGAGAAATGAGGTCTAAGTAGAGTTGGGGTAACGAACACGTTGATATCCAACAAAAAGGAGGGACAAAAGAGTACTCCTATGAACCCCTTTTATTTGGGGGAATTGAGTGGAATTTAAGGAGAAGTTGTTCAGAAAGCAGAGGAGCAACAGATGACTTTCATAGTAATAGAAGGAGTAGGCTATTTGGCCTGTTGAGCTTACTCTGCTATTTACTAAGATCATGGGCTGATCTATCCATCATCTCAGTCTCTCCTACCTGCATTATCCCCATAACCCTTAATTATCTGACCATGCAAAAACCCATCCAATTCTGTCTTGAATATATTTAATAAAGCTGTCTCTATTGCTTCCATGGACAGAGAATTCTATAGATTCACTACTCTGGGAAAAGCAGTTCCTCCTCATTTCTGTCCTAAATCTACTCCCTTAATCTTGAGGTAAGTCGCCCAGTTCAAGTCTCACCCACCAGCAGAAACAACTTGCCTCCCTCTCGCTTATCTATCCCTTTCATAATTTTATTTTTCTATACGATCCCCTCTCATTCTTCTAAATTCTAGTGAGTTCAGTCCCAGGCGGCTCAACCTCTCCTCAAAGGGTAACCCCTTCATCTCCAGAATCAATCTGGTGAACCTCCTCTGCACCACCTCCAAAGTCAGTATATCCTTCCTCAAGTATGGAGACAGAACTGCGCACAATACTCCAGTTGCGTCCTCAGCAACACCCTGTACAAATTCAGCAGAACCTTTCTGCTCTTAAATTCAATCCCTCTTGCAATGAAAGCCAGTATTCCATTTGCCTTCCTGATTATCTGTTTTCCCTGCAAATCAACTTTTAGCGATTCAAGTACGAGCACTCTTAAGTCCCTCTACACAACAGCATGCTGCAAACTTTCTCTATTTATATAATATTCTGACCTACTATTTTTACTTCCAAAGTGAATAACTTCACATTTACCAACATTGTACTCCATCTGCCAGACCCTTGTCCACTCATTCTTCTTTAAATATATATTTATTGAATTTTTTTTTATTGTACAAAAAAGAGAAGTTATACAAGTACAGAAAAGAGCAATATCACATTATATTACAGTAATGTTAATAAACTGCCTACTACTCTTCAAGATAGTCGTCTCATATTTGCTTAACATGAATTAGAATAAACTCTCTAGTGCCATATAGGCCCTGTAAAGGATCTTCAATTGCATCGCTTGTGCGTTATTGCAAATTGACATTTTCTTCACGCTCCCTTATATATCCCCCCATGTTTCCGATGAGATTGCTTCTCCAAACCCCCGATTCCAGATCTCATGGAGTCTCTCCATATCCCCTAAGGTGCTCCTTCTCTGTAGGCGATATATGGTACTAACCAAGAGAGCGCCCACATCTGAGCACTCTTCCTTCAATATCCGACTCGTAGGGCTGGGCCAAGAGCGTGGTTGTCTTCTGCATATAATCCCTAATCTGGAAGTATTAGAAGAGGTCCCTATTAGCGATCCCATATTTCTGACTTAATCGGTTAAAAGACATCAAGACCTCTCCCTCAAATAAATCTCCCAAACAGGAGATTCCCTTACCCTCCCATGCTCTAAAGCCAGAGTCCATTGACCCCGATCTAAATCCTGGAGCTCCCACTAATGGGGTGAACAGCTAAGTCTTAAGCAAATTGCCCTCACCCTGTGGCATTATCCTCCATACTTTCACCGTATTTATGATAATTGGGCTCTCAGTGCTCAGTCTTATCCATAAGGAGTAAGTTGTGAAGGGACATCTCACCTGCGAGGCCTCAACATTAAGTCATATTGACTTCGAGTTCTTACGCATCCATTCACCTACATATGATAGCAGGGTGCCTTTGGTATCTTTTCAAATCTGGGAGGTCCACCAACCTCTCCACCCCCCAATATCCTGCAGTAGTTGCAACTTGGTAAATTTAATTATGGGACGCCTACGGCACCAAATAAATGATCCAAGCCAACCTGCAAACCTCAGCAGCACCTGTTTGGGTGATAACAATGGGAACATCCACATGGGATATAACAGCCGAGGCTGTTAACCAAGGCTATATGGCCTAACTATGATATGGTAGTCCCTCCCACCGCTGGAAGTACTGCTTTATTCTCCGAAACAACTGTATAAAGTTAGCTCTGTACAAGTGATGGAAGGTAGGGGTAATAAAAATTCCCAGAAAAAGAAAACCTTTTTGTGACCACCTGAAAGGAAACTCCATTCTGTCCTTCAACTTTGGTAGTTCCACCAATCTCCCCACTGACATGATTTCTGAATTTGCAAAATTTATCCTGTATCCCAAAAAACTGCCAAATAATTTATTTTGTATTAGTCAGGGTATGGACTTTTCCCGAGTTAGCCAAAAACAGAAGGACATCATCTGCATAAAAGAATAATTTTGTGTTCCCCAATTCCCACCTTTGGTGCCACTATTTCAGGATCCTTTCGGATGGCCCCCGCCACTGGTTCAAGTACCAAGCTAAACAGCAGCGGCGGCAAGAGGGGTCTCTCCCACACCAAAATTATTCAATTTAACCCCATCCATGAAAACCGCTGCCTTGGGGTCTCTGTGTAACACTGCCACCCACCTGGTGAAGACCCCTCCTAGACCAAGGCAATCTAGAACAGCAAAAAGATACGACCATTCCACCCAATCAAAAGCCTTTTCTGCATCCAGGGAGACCACCAAGCCCGAAATCAATCTCTGCTGACATATTTGCACTATGTTCAGTACCCACCTGATCTTGTTGGAAGAGCTGCGGCCTGTGATAAAACCGGTGTGGGCCTCTTTTATAATAACAGGCAGCACCTTTTCCAAACTCAGCCCCAACACCTTTGATAGAATTTTGATGTCCACATTTGACAATGAGATGGGTCTACATGACGCACAATTCTCGGGGTCTTTCCCTTTCTTTAAACTAAGGGAGATATTGGTCTCCCTAAGAGAAGGCAGAAGGCACTCCTGGCTATATAAATGACTACGCATCTCCAGAAGTGGTTCACGGGTACATGTCTGGACCGGGAGCCTTGTCACCTTGGAGCTGTCTTATCGCCTCTTGAACCTCCTGTATCGTCAGCGGTGCATTTAAAAGGGAGGCCTGATCTGCATTTATACTGGGGAGGTCCAGGTTTTCAAAAAAGGATTCCATTCTTGCTACTCCATTCCCACAGCCCTCTGACCACTATAACTCAGCAATGAATTCCCAAAATCTGGCATTAATCTTTTTCAGCTCGCTAGTGACGTTGCCATTTCTTTTCCTAATAGACACAATGGACTGGGGAGCATTTTTCATCTTAGCAGGTAATCCAGGTATCTACCTGGCTGATCCCCATATTCAAACAGCCTTTGCTTTGCAAAGGAGACCTCTCTCTCCACCGCTTATGTGAACACTGAGTCCAAATCAACCCGGACAGCCATGACCTGCTATAATTTAATCACAGATGGTCTTTTATAATACGCCGACTTAGCTGCCTTCAGCCAGGTCTCAAGTTTCTGCTGCTGCTCTCCTCTCTGCCTCTTATTCGTTGTTGAGTATGAAATAATCAGACCCCTTAAGAATGCTTTGGTGATCTCCCAAAGCAATGATTTATTATTAGCCATACCCCACTCAACGTCTCAAAAAGCTCTGAACTCTCTTGTAATGTACTGTACAAAGTTGCCATCCTTCAACAGAAACGAATCCATGCACTAGTATCATGTGTCTAATTCCACTACCCTTGGTATTAATATCCAAATACATTGCTGCATGGTCCAAATTAGTTACGTTGCCAATCTTGAATGCCAACATCAAGTCCAAACAAACCGACAGAACAAAGAACATGTCAATTCATGTGCGGCACTTGTGCGGGTTGGAGTAAAAGGTAAAATCCCTCATATTAGGGTGGATACACCTCTATACATCCACCAGCCCCAACTCCTCACACAAGTCCACCAACTGTCTAGAGTGCAGGGGTGTACCCGACAGACCCCTTGGTATCCTATCTACCCAGGGTCCATGAGATGATTAAAATCTCCTCCTACATTTGTGTGGCACATCTCAAGAGCTATTAATTTAGAGACTGCGTCAACTAGAAATTTAAGAGGATGCAGCAGGGGACAGTAAACATTCAGGATGCCATACTTTTCTCTTTGCACCAGAGCCTTGAGAATGATGAACCATCCATACCCATCCTTGCTTTGATCTATCACCTGAAATGGGAAGTTCCTTCGTACCAGTATGGCCACTCCTCTGCTTCTGGAATTGAAGGAGGAGAAGAATGCCCTATCGTGCCCCCCTATCAGTTAAATGTGTCTCTTGCAACCCTTTCCTTCTGAAGAGTTGAAAGCACCTTTTTCCTTTTAATGGGTCTCCTTTATATTCCAGGTCCACCGCCTGAACAGATTACTAGCCATGACCACACACTACAGCCTGCGGTCCCCCAAAAGGAAGAAGCCAATTCAATGTGTGGCGAGTGGAAAAATTAAGGACTTTATCAAATCTAAAAAATTATTCCTACAAATACTACTAAAGCTAAGAAAACTAATCACTACTCCTAACTTAAACAAATAAACAGAAAAAACACAAATCACCAGAGTGTCAAATATGCTCTTCCCTTTCTGAATCCATGCTGTGTCTGCCTGATGGAACCCTTTCCATTAAGAAGTCTCACTTTTTCTTCTTTAATGAGAGCCTCCAGCATTTTCCTGACTACAGATGTTAAGCTAACTGGCCTATAGTTACACCTACACCCTTTTTTAAACAGTGAAGTGACATTCGCTGTCTTCTAGTCCACCAGGACCTGCCCAGAGTCCAGGGAATTGCTGTAAATGACCACAAACGCATCTATTATAACTTGCGCCATTTCTTTCAGCATTCTGGGATGCATTCCATCAGGACCAGGGGACTAATCTAACTTTCGACCCTTAAGCTTACTCAACACCAACCCATTAGTGATAACAATTGAATGGTGGTCCTCACCTCCCATTGTACACTTAACATCATTCTGTGGCATGTTAGATACATCTTCCACTATGAAGAGTGACAAAGTAGTTGTTCAAGGCCTCAGCCTTGGTCATGCTTCTGTTCAAGGCAGAAACAAGTCACCTCAGATCACCTTGCACATAACACCAAGTTTGGGAAAAAAAAACAGTAGATTATAACCTCTTTGCCGATTTTCTTCCATGTCATTTCCAAGTTCGTTTCTTTCTCATTTCCTTGAGCCGACGAAATCATCACACTGTTTGTCCCACCACTGAGTATTTCCATTATTTTCTGTTTATATCATATACAATACACAATTAACATTGCACTGTTGCTCTATAACTAGAAAATATTTGCTCAATGATTGAGGTCCCAAAGTCCTCTGCAGTAGAGAATCACAAAGATTTGTCTCGGAGTGGAGAACTTCCATGTGATCACAGTCTTAAAAGGCCTGCTCCTTACCCTGAGATTATGCCCCCTGGTTTTGGTTTATGTACATCTACACATCGAATCATACAACATGGAAACTGACCATTCGACCCAACTAGCCCAGGCCGACCATGTTGCCAAACTAAATTAGTCCCATTTGCCTGTTTTTTGCCCTAAGCCCTCTTAACATTTCCTATTCACGTATTTATCCAAATGTCTTTTAAATGGTGTAACTGCACTCTCAACCTCCACTTCCTCTGGCAATTCATTCCACACATGAGCCACTGTCTTTAAAAAAAGATGCCCCTCATGTCCTTTATCAAACTTCCTCCTCTCACCTTTTAAAAACAAACTCCCCCACCCAAGGGAAAAGATCCTTGCTATTCACCTTATCTTTGCTGCTCATGATTTTATAAACCTCTAAAATGTCACCCCTCAACCACCTCCTTCCAATGAAAAATGTCCCAGCCTATCCAGCTTCTCATGAGAATTCAAACCCTCCATTCCCAGTGACACCATAGTAAATCTTTTCTGAATCCTCTCTAATTTAATAACATTCTTCTAAGTGCTATATTATTTCAATTATGCAAATTACATTCAAAATTTTGATGTGAATACTGGCATTGCGCAAATTCAAATAAATATTTGAAACCTAAAGTAGATAGTTCTCATGTCACACCTCCATGGGAACAGTATGTAGGAAAACAAAATAAATGAATGGCCACCTGTCATTTTTAAATAGTTTGGGGCATCAAATACTGAAATTCAATACACTCAAGCTTCATTTTACAATTTTTTTTTTATTAGATTAGATTAGATTACAGTGTGGAAACAGGCCCTTCAGCCCAACAAGTCCACACCGACCCGCCGAAGCAAAACCCACCCCATACCCCTACATTTACCCCTTACCTAACCTACGGGCAATTTAGCATGGCCAATTCACCTGACCCTGCACATCTTTGGACTGTGGGAGGAAACCGGAGCACCCGGAGGAAACCCACGCAGACACGGGGAGAACGTGCAAACTCCACACAGTCAGTCGCCTGAGGCGGGAATTGAACCCGGGTCTCTGGCGCTGTGAGGCAGCAGTGCTAACCACTGTGCCACCGTGCCGCCCACAGGGGAATGGTTTTCAAAGGCCTGATAAATGATCTTGGATTGAGCAACAGTTCCTGTTCACAACTTTTGGCATGTGAAATTTTCATCCACAGAAGTATAATTCTAATATTATATACTCTCTAATGCAACAAGAAGTGTTGCTATGTATATACATCTGTGAAAGATTTTGTCAGATGGAGCTTTTTACACCCCAATATAATTTCTCCATAGTGATGCAGCACCTAATCATCAATGTTAAATGCATAAGTAATCAATCCTGCTTATATTTATACAAGATGTTTACTAATATACAGATAATTTGTTTCGTTATATCTTGGAAGAGATAACGAAAGGTGGAAGTTCCAGAACTTGTATTAGACCCACTCTATTCTCCTCTTAGTAAATGATGATTCTGGGAAACAAAAGCATAATTTCAAACATATGCATTTATCAGAGAGTAATTACTTTTGTTCATTTGTGCTCTGCAAGACATTGATCCAATTATGTCAACATGTCCAATCAATTTCATTTATCCATTTCACTTTTAAAATGGTATTCCTTCAACTACTTTAAATAAGATTCTGTCCTGACATTTCATTATGTCATTGAGACATTTCTGAATCACCAGACTGTCTTGAAGCTTTGCAATCATATATCCCAGCCCTCAAATTATGTGGTTAAAATGAAGTACGTCCAATAATAAAATATAATCTATTAATAGTTTCCCCAGTCGGGAAGAAAATTAATAAGACATTTTCCTTTTTACCATTTCAGAAATATGGTTTAAGACGAATTCTGTACATAATCCAGAGAAGCTCCACTTATTTGTAATGGTGTTTCGGACTTGCTGGGAGAACAGAGCCAGAAAAGGCTTGTACTAGCTGAATATGGTGTTAAACCCAGCTAAAAATTAACTTTCTTTACTCAACTTCCTTTAGACTGCCTTCCAAACATTGTTTTTAAATGACACTTCTAGAAAAGGACAAAATCACACGAAGCCAAAAATATGTTCAAAGAATCAATGACAGGTTCAATCTAAAATGCTGAATGACATAAATTTGCAAACATGAGTGAACAATGTGACTTGGATTATGGGCACAGAAAGTGTTCAATCTTGAATTTTAAACAGGTTTTAAAACATGTAATGATTATAAGATACACCTCTGCTCCAACCTTTCCTTATACATATGTAAAGCAGACTCCAAGCAGTGAGCACTATTTGATTCAATGCAGTTGAACATTAAGCAATAACTCCCCTCCCCACAAGTAATGGAAACATAACTTAAAACAAAATCTTGGGTTTATTTGTTTGAGTGGTACAAATCTCACTTGCAAAGCAAATCAGGTTATTTTAATCCAACACATTATTTTTGACAAATCTCATCTCAAAATGTTTCATAGTGCAACACTGATACTAGTGAAAATGTACACAGCTAAGGAGCAAAGATGTACTGGGGTCACACCATGGAGAAGGACATGTGTCATCTATTTAATCACAGTCGCTGAATTTACTTAAAGATTATATTATACTCATTCAGTTTACGATTGCAGAGTTATGAATTAAGAATTGGCAGTTACTGGTGCAACAGCAGATACACATTTCTTTCCTTTCAATTCCAGCTGTCTTTGACGCAGGAACAGAAATTTCAGTCAGAATCCTAAGTCATATAAAGAAAAAATTAAGCACCCACATTAACAAGATTGTTATCCATAGCTCATTATTGCCCAGAGATGCTAGATAACAATACATTTTCTGGGAAACCAGCAAAATCATCTGAACAAATTTTTGTAACCTTCATGGGATTGTAGGAATGAGCATTATGACATCAGCACTTTGAGATCTCACTCAAACAGTAATCTAATGAATAAGGAACAGTTATTCATAGCATGACATTTTCAGGAATTTACATTTTGGAAGCTGTACTTATTTAAGTTCAAAAAGAAAAAAGTCTGGGATTGTCCAGACTGCAAGATGTTTAAACAAATTAAATGAGCAAAAACATATATTTCACTGGTTACCTGGATGTCAACATGCTGGCAAATGTGCCAAATTTTACACACACACCTTCCACATGGAACTCCCCTGTGATCCAGTCATCTTTTAATATATTTTTTTAAAAATCAACAATTCCACTAAGTAATCAGCCCCAGCTCTGATCTACTCACATTCCACCAATCGTAACTGTGGAACAGGTCCGTTCAGGGAATGCTGGGGTCACATTTGTAGATGGGGTGGCTGGTCTGATGTAGTCCACTGTCACATTAACCTAATGAACAAGAGAAAAAAAAGACTCCGATCAGCTTGAAGCATATCAAATTAATCTAGTTTCTGTCAAAAGCATGGTGCCAAATTTGGCAAATACATGGTCAATAACAATGAGAAGGATAATGGCAAATGCGTGAGATCTAATCAGAAAATATTTCATTTCGAGAAATCAGTCAATATCTGATCAAGATGAACGGATATTCAAGTCAGGGGGCACTTCATCCAACCAGGTATTTTGAGAATGATAAGCCAATGTAAAACACTGACAGGTCACAAACAAACAATATTAATTTGTTAAAGAATGCCAGCTATTAAAGAACTTGCTATCATAGCAAGAGAAAAGCAATTTTCTCTTTGGGCTACAGCATTAAATCTAGAGTTGGGCCATTCAGGTCAATTGCCTACCCACGTCCAAATACAGCCAGGATCCATTTAAATCTGCTATTCAAGAGCAAGTTCAGTGAACGTTGAGTTATTAAGTGTCAATGCCCTTCTGAGGGTTTGGTCCCGAGCCACCATTTAACTGTTTTATTTTATTGAGCTCAGAATTAAAGTATGATAAGGAAGTAAAACAAGTTTCTCCAAGCTTTAGACAAAGTAAACAAGTGCTACAAAGACAGTACTTGAATAGTTAAATAGACAGTGTCAGAGTGTGGTGCTGGAAAAGCACAGCCAGTCAGGCAGCATCCTAGGAGGTGAGTTGACGTTTCGAGCATAAGCTCTTCATCAGGAATGAAGGGGGGGCCCAAGAGGGCTCAGAGATAAATAGGAGGTGGGGGAGGAGGCAGCTGGGAAGGCGACAGCTAGACGAAGGTGGGGGTGAAGGTGATAGGTCAAAGGGGAGGGTGGAGCAAAGAGGGAAGGAAGATGGACAAGACAGTTCAAGAGAGCAGTGCCGAATTGGAAGGTTAGATCTGGAATAAGGTGAGGGGAGGAGAAATGAGGGGAGGAGAAATGAGGAAACTGGTAAAATCCACATTGATTCCATGTGATTGGAGGGTCCTAAGGCAGAAGATGAGGTGCTCTTCCTCCAGACGTCTAATGGCCAGTCTGACAGACTCGCATGTCCTTGGTACAGTGAGAGGGGGAGTTGAAGTGTTCGGCCACAGGGCAGTGGGGTTGTTGAGTCAGTGTGTCCCAGAGATGTTCTCTGAAAGGTTTCTCTACTTCTAAACGAAAAGGTCCAAATTCAATTCACATGTTTCAGTGGTGTGTCATAGAATATCTGACCAGAGTGATTATAAAATACCTATAATTACAACATTTATTTAATTGAAACTTATAAAAGTACAGACTCTAAGCAAGTGTATTTGCTGCAAAGTGAGTGAGTTGAAGGAGCATTTTTCTCTCCTCCCTCTTCCCTTTACTTATCTTATTCACCATTCAGTACTGGTCTCCTATAGTGTGCAGTTGCTGCTGAGTAATTGGCACCTCATTCCACTGGTGATAAATCATCCATACAATTAAAATATCACATGGCTGTTCACCTGATTTGAACATAGCTTGTGCAATGTAGGAAATCATACATACACCATACGTCCCATACAAACATACAAAAGTATTCTGAGGTTTGGGGTTTGGAACCCAAGTAGTGACTGCAGTCAAGTTTGTATTAACATGAAAGAGATCTACTTGGATAACACATTTAAGGAGTTGGAAAACTCTAGGGGTATGCAGACAAATGAAGAATTATTGACCGTCAGGCAGTTGAAGAGAACAAGGTAAGAAGTAATTTCGGTCATAAAATCGATTTTCTGCTATGGATGCCAATGAGGTGATGGCTTCTCAATGGAGTGCAGTCACAGCCAAGTTGGGGGCACCATAAGTAGCTCAGCTGTACAGGAGGGGAGGAATTCTTTAGTTAGGGAAACAGACAGATGTTTCTGCAGCCATCAATGTAGCTGCAGGATGGCATGCTACTTCCCTGGTGCCAAGGTCAAGGATGGCACAGAACAGTTTCATTGCATGTTTCTGGGAGAGGATTAACAGCTAGAGATTGTGGCTGAACACACTTAGCATTCACAAAAAGGTTGATATGAATGCATGAATTGAGGTAAGTTGATATGATTTAATTGTCATTATAGAGAAATGGCAACAGTGTGGTCAAGAGAACTGAATATCCAAGGATATTATACACCTTCTTTGTGATTACACCAAGGATAATTTTAAACACAAGACAGCCAAATTATTTTATTAATTTGGCAATATTAAAACAAACTTGTTTTAGGAAGTAATAAAACGGACTTAATAAAAGACGGAGAATAGAAACAAAAAATTGAGTTTTACTGCGCATGGCATATCTACATCCACATAAATATTCTGAACTATAAATCAATGGGGTGTTTGATAAGAAAACAGAAGACAACCATTCAACCAAGGTACTGTAAGTCTGACTGACATGCCACATCTGTCACAGAATTAATCAGCAACTATATTCATTCCATTTGAAGAAAACACAGCAGGAAGAATCAAATGGTCCCCTTTTAAGGGCAATAAGGAATAGGTGAGCAGAGTTAATGCATCGGTTAAGTACAGATTTACAAACAGAAGTATTAAATAATTGTTGTTTCTATGTTTTCCAGCTGATACTTATACTTCTGCATACACACATCAGAGCCAATAAAAACAAAGCTTGCAGCATGCATGCAGGACTGACTCCAGTCTAATGCAGATCAGAGTTACAGCTCTCAGCCAAACGTTTTAAGGCTCCTTGCAATAAGTGATGAACTGCGCACTAATCTTCCATTAAACAAATTACTATTTTAATCTCAAGATACATTTTCGTGAGATAATCAATTTTAATGTTTGGGGTTGAACTATTGTTTTAAAACCTACAATGCCCAAAATAAAGAGCAGAGTAAGTACTTTGAATCATGAACATGTAAAGGAAAGCTTTCTTGGGTACTGGGATGATGATGGTCTTCTTGAAGCAGATAGGGACTACAGATAGTAGGAGGGAGAGAGGTTAAAGATGTCAGCAAATACCTCCGCCAGCAGGTCCGCACAGGATCTAAATGCACAGCCGGGGATTCCGTCCAGGCCTACCACTCGCTTTGGGTTAACTCTCAGGAAGACAGATGCATCCAGGGCTGTCAGGACAAGTGACATTGCATCATTGGCATTCTGCTCAAACTGAGCACAAAAAGCATTGAAGCATCAGGGAGGGATGTGTTTTGTCCACTATCTTTCTCTGCTTCATTTTTTAATCCTGTTACATTGTTTAGGCTTTGCCACAGGTAGTGGGTGTCCATATGGATGGTTTTGGCCTCTAACTTGGTCCAGTACTGTCTCTTGGCATTTCTGATGACTTTTCGGAAGTCATACCTGGATTTTCTGCATAGGTCTTGGTCACCTGACTTGAATGCCTGGTCTTCAGTAGGCAGTGGATTTCCCATTTCATCCAAGGTTTCCAGCTGGGGAACACCCAGATTGGTTGCTTCAGTAGATACCCCTAGTTCTACAGTCACCCACAAGAAAAGACCATCCATCTGCCATACCCCTTCAGAATCTTGTATGTCTCGAACAAGTCATATTGTTCATCTAAACAACGATATTCTACGAGCTTTCTTATGTAGTCTTTTAATGTAACTTTTTAAACCCTGGTATCAATTCTATAGCATCCTTACTCAAAGTCCATATACCTGTTCTGGAGTTAGGTGCCCAAAGCCTAACTGAGTATCCCAAATTACTTAGGTTTTTGCCTGTATAAGTGAAATATCAATTGCTCTCCTCCAAATTCCAACCTTTGGACTTAAAAGGCAACAATGCATTCAACCTTGGTGACCACTTTTTGTAATTATGCATCAATTTGTGCAAAGTCATTCTAAACCTTTCAACGTTCCTGCTCCTTGGATGCTGCCTGAACTGCTGTGCTTTTCCAGCACCACTAATCCACAATCTGGTTTCCAGCATCTGCAGTCATTGTTTTTACCTAATGTTCCTGGTCTCTCCATAACAGTAAAATGTTTAGAGTATTCTTTCTTGAATCTATTCACTGCTAAATCCTGATTTGCAGTGGAAACAAAGTGTGAATTGTTTCAACAACAGAAATAGAATTACTGGAGACACTCACCATGTCCAGCAGCATCAATTCTGACAAAGTGTCGCGAGACTCGACAGGTTAACTCTGCTTTGTCTCCATAGATGCTGCCGACCTGCTGGGTTTTGCCAACAAATTCTGCTATTGTTCCAGATCTTTGTTCAATTTTAATGAAGAATGACTTGTTGGGTTAGAAAAGACAACTTTGTAATCTACATCCACCCAATTGGCAGATAGCTAGCTTTACCTTAACAGGCAGGAGTACAATGGCTTCCTACTATAAGTGAGTGTATGATATCGTCAGCTGCCCTGATATGTATGAATAGTGAAAGTGGCAGCTTTGAACTTTGTTTCATTTTCTAAAGAGGCAGAATGCAGTAGAGTCAAAATTTTCAAATTATTAGAATATTACAACATATTTCATGAACCAGGTCTTTGCTTAATTGTTTGAGGTATTGTGGTTACCACCTTAAATTGAGGTGGTGGGTATGCACTTTCCCACATAACAGAAATCAGTGCGTATAACTGGGCACCATTCTGTCAAACTGTAGCTCAGTAAGTGACAGGATCCAACAGGGAACCAAATTAGAACTATGCTTTTCTAGTCATGACTAACGACTTCCAATTAGAATTTTCCAGCTTTTAAATAGGTCAACGATTCAAACGGTCTAACATAGGCAAGGAAAAAAGTACTCATGATTACAGTCAAAATGTGATTTTTTTTTAAAAAATCATGTTAGTTACATTGAAGAAATCATAACAAAAACATGATTTTCTTGAAATTTTTAAATAAGACAGTTGATGATAATTGTACAATTAGTCATTTACATCAAGTGCACATATCTATTGGAAGGAACAATCTCAAGGGAATCTTAAATAAGATGCTCACATCAACTTCATCTGCAACAAGGCAAGAAGATTAAGATGTAAATTCAGTAGACTATTTAAGGTTTTTGTGGCAAGGAGAGGGAAAAACTTAACATTTTCACAGGGTAAAAGCTTACACTTCTGGATAGTGTATCAAGATTGTCAACTAAAATGGCAGAAAATTCAATTTTTAAAGTTATTCTAAGTACACTTCCATATTAGCATTGTTGTAAAAGATTTAACAAAATGTCTGCAAATCTACGAAGATTTGTGCACTTCCGTGATGCACATAATGGTAGTATAGCACAGAATTTCAAGAGAAAACAACAAGGCACACTCTCCACTGGGACAAAGAGATGTCAAGGAACTAGGTCACAACAAGCAGACAGAATTCATATAATACACAAGGTGGTGTTCTGCATTTCAGCTTGGTCAATAACAATTTGTGCTGAATGTTATTGTACCTTACTAGAGACAGAGAGCAACAAAACCTTAATTAAAGATGTAGGCCGAAAAGACAGCCTTAAAAAGGTCAAAAGGAAGTGATAAGCAGAGTTTAGGAAGACAATCGCATATGGGATGCCAGAACGGTTATTCAAAAAAATTGAAATTATGCAATGCTATTAACAACCACATGACATCCACAGTACTTGAACCAGTGATGAGTTTTAAACAATTATCATTTTAAAGTAGGAAACATGATACTCGTTCATATTGTAAAAAGTTAATCCCATCTTTTACAAATTAGCTTGAGCCCCATTTGAACCATTAGTTTCAACTAATACCTCTAGACTTACTGTGCTTATAATCTCATTAATTCATTTACTACAGTAAGGAGAAAGTGAGGACTGCAGATGCTGGAGATCAGAGCTGAAAAATGTTGCTGGAAAAGCGCAGCAGGTCTGGCAGCATCAAAGGAGCAGGAGAATCGATGTTCCAGAAGGGCTTATGCCCAAAACGTCGATTCTCCTGCTCATTTATTACAGTAAGACTATTTAAATTCATAATTTTCCAGAGTCCTGTTGAAACGAAATCCAAGTTTGAACAGAAAAGAGTGGAAGGCAGACCCCTGTCTGCATCAAATGGTCCTGAGGTGGAGATGGTGAACAGCACAAAGTTCTTGGGAATAATGATCACCAACATGCCCTGGTCCACCCACATTGATAATACAGTCAAAAAAGCACAGCAACACTTCTACTTCCTCAGGGGACTAAGGAAATCCAACATGTCCATAAAGACACTTAACAAACGGTGTCCTGAAGATCACTGATGCTACCAGTTAGCATTTGTTTACACAAGTCATTGTACTTGAAGCAACTTGCCTACGAAGGCACTTCAACATACTGACACACAGCATTACCAAAATATAAGTAGAAAAATATGCTATAAAGTATTAAAAATGAATCAAGAAACATATTGCTGATAGTTAATTCATTAATGATTTCAGAGTGAAAGCACTCCTAAGTAGCAGTGATTACAGTATAATTGAATAACACTTCCATTTGAGAGAGAGAAGACTAGATCCAAGGTTAGTATTACATGTTAAAAAAGGGCGTGGAAACAGAGCTGGCTAAAGTGAATAGCAAAAATAAGTTAAACGATAGGTCAGTAGAGATGCAGTGGTAAACACTTAAGGAGATATTTTAGAATACTTGGACAAGGTACATTCTAGCAAGAAAAAGTGAGATTCTAACAGAAGGCCATATAAACTGTGACTAACCAGACAAGTTAAAAATAGAATCAAATTGAAACAAGCATATAATTCTGCAAAGACAAACAGCAAGTCAAATATTGGACAGAATATAAAACAAAACAAAGAATAACAGCTCAAAATATCAAAAACGATAGTAAGGATCTATATTAGTATTTTTTAAATAAAAGAAAGAGAAAAGTTAAATGAGTACTGGTCCTCTGGGGTGCTGAGAAATTAAAAATGGAAAATAAGGAAATGCCAGGTGAATTAAACATATTTTGTACTGTTTTCAATGGAGGGAAATACAGGACATTTGAGAAATAACTGTGATTCACATGGTGAAAAGGACAGGAGAACTTAAAAACATTTACAAGCACCAAGGAGAGTATAAGAGAAAACAAATAGAACTAAAAGCTGAAAAGTTCAGAGGTCCTGTGGACTTTCTCCTTGAACTTCAAAGGTGGCTGCTGAAATAGGAGAGGATTGATTTTAATTTCCAAAAAATCTTAAGGTTCTGGAAAGGTCCCATCAAATTGAAAAATTATGACTTTGACTGCTTGTTTCATTAACAAGGTAAACATATTGTCGCAAACAGCAGCCAGTTAGCAACATCTTTGATAAGAAATGTTTTCTTGAGGAAGGTATGGTAGGTCACTTAGAAAATCACAGTGCAAACAGGCAAAAGTCAACATGGGTTGTGAAAAGGAAATTGTATGATTAATTTACTGGAACCTTTTGACAAGATAACAAGCAATGTGGAGATAATGGGGTGTGAATGTACTTCTATTTTCAGAATGTGTCATAGGTGTCATATATAAGGGTACAATGGAAAATAACAGCTAATGTTGAAGGCAGTAACATAGCGTGAAATGGTCATTTGGTCATGCAGAACTTGAGTACTGTTGAAAATGGTGGCACATTTTGTCAAAAAATTTCACCTTGCACTCCCATGACCAAGTTTTCCCTTGAATTGATATTTTTTGTGAACTGTCCTGATACATGCAAGATGATAAGCTTTGACAAAATATATTTTTTTCAGCTATAACAATGTGAATAAATGACTAGTTAGCTAACAGGAAACAAAGTAGGCATAAATGGATTATTTTCATGGTATAACTGTGAATGGGCAGAATGCCACTAGAGGGATCAGTGTTGTAACCTCAATTATTTACTAATTATAGTACTCACCTGAATGAAGGCAGTTTACCTATGACCAAAGATGGCATAGGCTGGACCTGATTCTAGTGGAATTTAGAAGAATAAAAGGTGACCTTACTGAATCACACAAGATCCCTGAAAGGATTTGACACAGTGGATGCTGAAAAGATATTTCACCCTTATGGGAGTGACTAGAACTAGAACTTAAAAGTAAGAAGCCTTCCATTCAAAATGGATTTAAAAAAAAGTGGTACCTCTCAGAGAATATGAGTCTTCTTCCCAAGGTGTTGGGTGCATGCCATTGAATATTTTTAAAAGCACAAATTAAAAGGCAGTTAGAATCTTGACTAACAAAGATTATTGGTAGCAGTGGAGCGAAATAATCTGGATTTGAGAGCACAATCAGTTCAGCTGTGATCTTACTGGACGGCAAGCAATTTCAAGGGGCCAAAAGACCCCATTCCTGCTCCTAATTCATGTGTCTACAGAGGAACCTCGATTATCCAAAGGACGTGGACATTGTTTGAGTAATTGAATTCCGGATAATTGAATGCCAGATAACAGTTTAGCCAAGCATCGGGACCTTGTGATCTTGCTGGATAATCCCATATTCTGATAATTGAATGCTGGATAATCAAGGTTCCCCTGTATTTGTGATTCCAGACCAGCATTTTACCCACCAGTGGCAGGCTCAATTCCTGGAAATGAACATTCAGCGCAACTCTTCAGGATGGCGACCTTTTATCAGAAATGGAAGAAGTTAAAATTTGAATATGCAAAGAAAGTACTCAATTGCTCTTATGAACCAGGGACCTTGGTGAAGAATAGAATAGTCTTTTGTTGTCACTTGTATATTTTACAAAAAAAAAGCAGTGAAAAGTGTTTATGTCACCATTCCATGGCACCTATATAAATAAGAGACAAAAAAAATTAAATCAAAGTCCATCTTAGTTCAATTTACAGCTTCTGGTTTTAGGGAAAAAACAATTTCATTGCCAGATTGCCACGCCAGGCCACTGGAATAGTTTGTGAAATGATTCAAAATCAAAGTGCTGAAGGTTGTTTGTTCAAAACACAGTTGGAAGTTTATGTGGAAATAGTTAAAAATAGGTGAATGCAGAAGTTTTGTTGCAGTGATTGACTCTCCCGTGCCCCAAAGATCTTTGTCAGCAAGGGAGAAAGGGACTCTTTAAACTTCATGAACTGGAGGGAGAGGAGTTAAAATGCATCCATTCCTTCCCCAACTTCTTCCTTTCTCCCAGCCTCAAAATATAACAAAAAAATATTTTACTTCATACGTTTTGTACAGCATGAATGCTATAATATCTACAGGCAAGTTTACAAGGTCAGTCATAGTCACTCTGAATTAAATCAGTGCAATAGAAACTCAGCCCCAGGAGACTAGGCAAGGGAAGAATGACAATACATGGAAATTGTTTATGACTTTTCACAGCTTAGGAATTCAATGTCACCCATAAAGCCAGCTCACCACACAGTAAACCCATTGAATGATTATGGATTATATACACAGAAACCTGTAAAAAGAAATAAATATTAGACGTTGAGCAAAAGGTTAAACTTATCCCTCTGCAATACACTTTATCTGAACTATGATGAGAACTCTCCTCATGGGCCTTCATTAATTCAAAGATGCCATCCTCAACTATATATTTCAACATTGTTCAAAAAAAGACTAGAGCTTCATTTGTTGGGTCAATTACACCAAAAGTTGGCAGTGGGTTTATAGATTGCTGATACAGCAAGTGGCTTTCATGCTGCTAATAAATACAGTTAGGATTTCTGGCCTTCACTAGTAACACACATCATTTCAGACAGCAATTTCATGTATAATTTCATTCCTATTTGTTCCAAGAATGTGGAAGAAACCTGACACCAGTTCTTTGAGATGCAGCCAAATGTAGTAAATCAGTTTTCCTTGCACTACATTTATATTAGTATTACAAAACATACTGCAGTTCAATGTAAACTCGGCCTCAAAGCAATATTAGAAAGCTAGGGAAGGCCTGTATAGGCTAGCAATCAGAAAAAATTGCTTCAATTCAGCCTTAACAACTATGCTCAGGTAGTAGATGATTAAAAGAAATAATTGGCAGGTTAAGGATGAACAAGCAGCAGTTTTCTCAGAAACTCAGTCCTAACAGTATAAATACTTGCAAATACCCACAGAAAGTCAGCTTCAACGAGGAGAAGTGCAAGAGGCCAAATATCCAGAAAGCAGCCATTTACCACATTAGCAATATCATTTTATCTTTCAGTGCCCTGCTTATCTTTAAAAGCAATTGCTATCAAAGTATAGACAAAAGAAATGTATATGATGCCTTTCATGATCTCAGGACAACTCAAAGCATCCTACCGTTAAAGGATTACTCTTTGGAGAGTAGTTACATGATGATGTATAAATTGTACGCATATCACTAAATTCCTCAATCAGCAATATGCAATTGACAATTTGTTCTAGTGATGGTAGCCAAGGGATAGTGACCAGGACACCAAGCAGCATACACCCATTATTCTTCAAATAACATTACTGGCACTTTTACTCCAGTGAACATCATTGTTCTCAATTTACGTCCAAATGGGAAGACTATATTTCTAACAGGGCTGCACTCCCTCCGGATTCCACTGGAATGTCAGCTTAGACTTCATCCTCAATTAGTACTACACCCACTCCCTCCACTACTGATGCTCAGTAGCAGCATTGTATACTATCTCCAAGATGCACTGCAGAAATTGACCAAAGATCCTCGGACAGCACCTTCCAAACCCGCAACAACTTCCATCTAAAGGACAAGACCATCATCTTCAAGCTCCCCTCCAAGCTACTCACCATCTGACTTGAAAATTATATCACCATTCCTTCACTGTCATGGGTTAAAATCCTGGAATTCCCTCTCAAATGGCACTGTGAATCAACCCACAGCAGGTTCGAGAAGGTAGCTCACCACCAACTACTCATGAGCAACTGGAGATGGTCAATAAATGCTAGCCAATCAGCAACACGCATATCTGACAAAAATGAATTTTAAAATGTTTCGGAAAGGAACCTGAATATTGCGGCTGTGGCAGTGTTGATGTTGGCAGTTGTTGCCTGTTTCATGTTCCTTAGATTTGAAGATTGGTTGAGATTCCAGAGTACTGATTCTTTTCAAACATGATTAAACTTCATAATTTGGGGTGAGAGGACGTCTATTTGTTGTCCTTTTCTCTTTGAACTGAATTGTGGCACTTGGAGTGAGAGGGGATTTAACTTTATTACTGCATTGGTTGCTCGGGGGATAACTCTTCAACTGTGACCTCACAGCACACTAATGCTTGAACACAGACCGCTACACGAGAATATTCAGTTCCACAAATCAACTCCAGTCAAGTTAAAACTGGCCTTTTTATCCCTGAGCTTCTTTAGGAGGGGAGAAACGTGTGGCTTGGGACATAATCTGCAGGGGATGGCTTGCTATTGAGCAGAGTGTCATCAGTCTCTCAATATCTTTTATAGTCATAGCACAGTCTGTTTGACTTGCCAGTTCCTCTGGAAGGCTGTTGTTTCAAGTTCCATTTGTATTTCTCTCCATAAACAGCCATCTTACTTGCATCCAAAGCCACCTTTGGCTTTGAACCTTTTATTAAAACGCATTTTGGAGTTACTACAAGGTGAAAATATCCATAGTACTTTGGGATTCTGGCCAGTGTTCATAAAAAAGGTAATGCCAGATTTAGAGGGACGTAATCTTTTTTGCCTTCCTCCCACACCTCCTCTTTGTTCCTGATCAGCCAATCACCCTTTCATCCCATCAGACCCTTGCCTGCCTTGGTTCTTCAGTAAAAGCTGTTCTCTCTAATTTTGCCTGTTCATTAGGACAGCAATCAAACTCGCTGTCAACTCCAATTTTCTCTCCAGAGATTTTGCTTTGCCTGTGAATTATTTTCTATATTTCCTGCTCTTTATTTTCAAAATTTACAGTATTCTGCTGTACCTACTGAGGCAGGTGATTTAGGAATTAGGAGCAAGTTTGGTGGAGAGGGGGTAGTAGTTATAAGCATCCAAGCATTGATGCAGAACACCATGAAATTTCATGGCTTCAAGTCGAAGCTGGGAAAGGAAAACTACAAGTTATCATCCAGCTCAAAGTTTGTGAGAAGATTTGTAGCTCGGGTGCTCGTTGCTGTGGTTCTGTTCGCCGAGCTGGAAGTTTTTGTTGCAAACGTTTCGTCCCCTGTCTAGGTGACATCCTCAGTGCTTGGGAGCCTCCTGTGAAGCGCTTCTGTGGTGTTTCCTCCGGCATTTATAGTGGCCTGCCCCTGCCGCTTCCGGTTGTCAGTTTCAGCTGTCCGCTGTAGTGGCCAGTATATTGGGTCCAGGTTGATGTGTTTGTTGATGGAGTTTGTGGATGAGTGCCATGCTTCTAGGAATTCCCTGGCTGTTCTTTGTTTGGCTTGCCCTATAATGGTAGTGTTGTCCCAGTCAAATTCATGTTGCTTGTCGTCTGCGTGTGTGGCTACTAGGGATAGCTGGTCGTGTCGTTTCATGGCTAGTTGATGTTCGTGGATGCGGGTCATTAGCTGTCTTCCTGTTTGTCCTATATAGTGTTTTGTGCAGTCCTTGCATGCGATTTTGTACACTACATTAGTTTTGCTCATGCTGGGTATCGGGTCCTTCGTTCTGGTGAGTTGTTGTCTGAGTGTGGCTGTTGGTTTGTGTGCTGTTATAAGTCCTAGTGGTGCTAGTCCTGCCTCAGCTAATGAATCAGTGCACCTCAATGTTGAACACCACTGAGGGTAAACAGTGTATTATGATTTAAGGACCTCAATGTTCTTCACCAAGGTGGCGTGACATGCCCCACATTTCTACTTTAGATCTCCAAACTGGTGACAGATTTCAATGATGAGCTCAAAACAAATGAAATCTGCTCCTTTTTAAAATTTAGTAGTAACTGTTTCAATTGTTTTTTTTACAATTTTGATTTTAATAACATTACTGAATCCATGTCATACTTAAATATTATTTCCAGGTTATTACCGGAGTCAAAATAGATGAAACTCAAGAATTTTTCACCATTTCACTGCATAGATAAGAATCTAAATCCCATGATCTTCAAAAAAAAATTCATTGCTTACATTTCCCTTGTTATTTTACAATCAATATGTAGGCAATTGAAACCAGACAATTAGTATCACATTCTCAGCCACTTTTCACTCTCGTTACTGAAGCACATTCATCTGTTTAAGTCACCTATGAACTGCATTCTTAATTAGTGTTATGAAGCCTAAGTTCACATATTAACATTAATGGTAAACTACTTCAGCCAAACAGTAAGGAAGGTGAAAGAAAACAGAACTATTGTGATCTTACAAATCAGTTGTCACAGTAGATTAGGTCATATCTTTATTTTAGTGTACATTATTTGTGCACAACTCTCTACAAAGCCCAGAAAGATTCTACATTTAATTTCAGATGCAAATCACGGTGATGCACATAATATTTGGAAAAACATGACTCCACAAAGAAAATCCCACAGGAAACACTAAATAAAATGAAGATCTGGTAAACTATGTACCAAGTATATTAATAGTGGACTGACCAAGTGATGCAATAATGACTTAACGTTAAAACAAATTAAGTTTCAGAGATGGGGAGTTACAGATCAAACTATTTCTTAACGTAACTACTTCATGCTAATGTAAAATTTAGACCTCTTTCAAGAACCACACAAGACATGCAACAGTACTGAGGCCCAAAATCAACTGTTGATTTCAACCAAGGTAACTAACTGAGGAAAAAAAAATGCTCAAATGGTGCTTCAGCACTCAATCGACTTTGTTAATTTCAGCCAAAATGTATCAATAGCTAACATTCAAAGGAACACCCTAGTTAAGGAACATATGAGATGATATATATTGCAGATCCAAATGACCAAAAAATGTTTTAGCCAGTACATATTGGTAGGGCAATGTACCACACGAAGCAATCAACTTGTCTGGCAAAAAAGACTCATCAAGACAGACCTGACATAACCTCACAAACATCCTTGCAGCGAGTTGATGCTTAGAAGCAAAATACATCTCTTTTGATATATATTATCAAAGATATTTTGACCATCCACTTAAATTAGAGGTGCAGCACGATTTCTTGAAAGAGTCAGACACACATAACAAAAATAAAAGACGTTTTGGTCCAAGTTGTCCACGTTGAAATGATATCCTAAACTGATCTAGTCCCATTTGTCAGTGTTTGGCCTATATCTCGCTCAACCTTACCTAATCATGTACCCATCCAGATCTTTCTTAAATGTTGTAATTGTACCTGCCTCCACCACTTCCTCTGGCAGCCATTTCCACCACCGTCTGCAAGAAAAGGTTGCCCCTCAGGCCCTGGTTAAATCTTTCCCTCTTCACCTTAAACCTGTGCCCCCTAGTTTTTGGCTTCCCTACCCTTGAAAAGAGAATTTGATTATCCACCCTGTGTCCCTCATGATTTTATAAACCTCTATAAAGATAAACCAGCCAGCCTCCATCACTGCAAGGAAAATAGCCTCAACCTATTCAGCCTCTCCTGATAACGCAAACCCTTCAATCCTGCAAAAATCTTCTAAATCTTTTCTGAACCCATTTAACTACACCTTTCCCGTAGCAAGAAGACCAGAACCAAAAACAGTAGTCTAAAAGTGGCCTAATAATGTCCTGTAGATCTGTCAATATTTACCCTGTTACATTATCAAGATGGTGATGAAGCTGGAGCACCTAGGTATTACCATCATAACCTCTTGAGTATTCAACTGCAAGGATCTCTCTGTATTCTGGGAAGGTTACCAGCCTTAACCTCAAGATCACACTTAATCAAGACTGCCTGCAGTTCACAGTGAACCAAAGGATTTGCTCACATTTGAGAAACAGAATAGTAAAGATAACAGTTTTATTAGTATCATGACGATGCAACTCACGCAAATAGGCTTGAGAGGGTATGAGATTATGAAGTACAACAGACAAAGATGGTGAGAATGCAGATCGAAGAAAAGGAGTTTTATTGACCCTTGCGATCTTTAAACTTTAAAAAACCTTGTTTCTATGTTAACTTTAGAGAAGTGTAGTTTCTTTCGCTGATCTGTACACCAATTCAAATTATTGTATACCATATCAACCACGTTTTTAACACTGCAAATTCAGACTGATTTTGAGGCTTTTGCAAATAATCTGAACTCATTCCCATCCTAACACTAAGACTTTATTACAAAATAGTGACCTTCGACATCCTAGCCCTTCCATTTCAATTAACCCATAACAAGGTCTCCAAAAAGGCCAAAGTCAACAGCATTACCCCTTCAGGCATCTCTCAACCACTGAATAATTGAAATGATGTTAAAACGAGACTAGTTTGAATTTAGGTTAGAAGGAACTTGCAAGCATTTCAAAATTGACAGCACACCAGTCCAAAACTATGATCATGCAATCCAACGGAATTCTTGTTAATACTTAATTCCATTTTGTATTCAAATTGAAACTAAAAATAAACAGTGTCCTCAGTTGGCAAATCAATTCTCAGTCTATAATTAAATCCCTTTTAATACAGGCAAAAAGCCATTAAAACATTGGTACAAAATATTTGCTGTGCACAAAATGGCTGCTCTTCCCACTTAGAAAATAGCTACTACAATTTAAAGTGGCTCTCCCTGATACAAATAGGGAAGCCTTCTGTCAATCTTGCATAGTCTGTTATTTTTAATTACAGCTTCAAGGATTACCCACACAGCATGTCCTGCTGCACCATAAAGTTTAGAAAGCCCGGGCACCTGTGGCAGGAATCAAGTCCCAAATATGAAACGTTAGGCATAATTTCTGTATTAATCCTTATGGGAGCCTGCAAACTGGGACAAAAGTTGGAGCTGAACCATTTCTAACCTGACTGAGTGCAATCTGGTTATATCACAATAATGTATTGCAAAATCTGCACAAAATTAAGAAGAAGAATATGTATCCCAACACTATCAAGTTAAAGATCATCCACAGTCATTGCATACTGAAGCTAGGAATCTATCTACTGGAAGACAACTGAAATTAGCAGCCATCTTTCTACAAAACTCCTGCATGACTCGATGCTGAGTGTACAACAGCATTAATAGACTGCTTTCAAACATCTTTTAAGTGTACCTTCAGACAAAAAAAGTCCTGTCTAATTATCAGCACATTACCCAAAAGGTGTGCATTTGTTAATTCTTGCACCATTATAAAGTGATCCTGCACAGGCCAACTCTCTAAGAGATTTCGATTCCAAATGCAAGCTTTGGTTATTAGATAATAGATAATCCAAAGAACACAGATAATGAGAATTATTCTGGTCTTCACAATACCAAGCTTCATTATGTCTTTGTTCTGAGGATTGTGGAGAAGAGTCATACCCAATTCAAAACATTAACTATGTTTCTCTCTCTCTATAGATGTAGCCCGAGCTGTTGAACCTCTCCACAATTCTTTGTACATGTTTCATTAATGTCTTTGCTGTAACACCAATATGGTTAAGGGGAGAGTATTCCATTGTATGTTTTTGGAGTCAAGAGTGCAATGTACCACTACGACTGACAGTCAGCATTATCAATAATGATCAACTTATTTTCTACTGTTGAGAAAGCCACAACCAATGTACATTATAATTTGTCTTTTACTTCAACGGTGATTGGGGACTGAGAACTTTACCAATGCAAGAAGCGGAAAACATATTCATATCAGACACAAATTCTCCCTTCCTGATCCTACAATTTTCATAAATGCAGTACTTGATATACCTGAATCATCATCTGATGCTCTATTTCTACACATCTAATTGAGATGCCCTCAACCTTTAGATAGCCATTTAAGATTTAGTCGAATAAATCAAAAACATAGCCATCTGAAGATACTGCAGGATTCTATTGCATACTATAAGAGCTGAGCAAAGTCTAACTCTTTCAGAAAGGGGAGAGCACACTGACTTCTTTTAAATTAGTCAACAAGCTTGAATTTCCTTAAAAAAATACCAAATGAGGGGCTAATGAACATCAACTTTCTGATTCAGCAAAGGCACATTTATAATCAGGTATTATATACAAGGTTAATTACTCCACACTTTAAAGTCATTCTGACATATTTCAGCCGTAAGGCACTGTATTTTTTTCCCTTTTCAGATGCAGAATCAGGCTACACATACTCTGCCTTCTGCATCAGAAAAAACAAAAAAGAATTTGACAATAATAAGCTATTTTTCCAGTATAAGGTTGCGTTGTCAGATATAGCAGGTAATATAATTTAGAGGTTGGATTTCGAGAATAGATCAAAATATAATAGTTACCATTATCCCTCAACCGAAACTCCAAGTGTAAAAGTATTTTCAATAACATGGTAAAAAAATTATTTTATTGCCTCCTGCCATGTCACTTGCAGTACCACACATTGAAGTTGCTTTTAGTCATGCTAAGCCAAACACTAATAGATAAACAGCTGTTCTGAAAAAGGAAAAAAGTGAATGATATATTCAGTGATTATTAAAATCATCAGAAAGTCAATTACGCTTTTACATATGGATCCTACAGTAGAGTCTTCCAGTTTGACAAAATAAATCACAGTAATCCATGAGGCAACAGTCAGTTTGTGACTGCTTCAACTGCAACAAAACAACTTCAATTAGTGAAAGACTTAAACTAACAATGCTCACTGCAGCAAGAAATTCCAAAACGAAGAAATGAAGTGATGATATCTTCTGAATCTGCGTTACCTTCAGCTGTAGGCAGCTGCTCTTAAGATTCCCTACAGTGTGAAAACAGGCCCTTCAGCCCAACAAGTCCACACCGACTCTCCGAAGAGTAACCCACCCAGACACATTTCCCTCTGAATAATGCACCTAACACTATGGGCAATTTAGCATGGCCAATTCACCTGACCTGCACATTTTTGGACTGTGGGAGGAAACCGGAGCACCCAGAGGAAACCCACACAGAGGCTGGGAGAATGTGCAAACTCCACACAGACAGTTGCCCAAGGCTAGAATCAAACCTGGAACCCTGGTGGTGAGAGGCAGCAGTGCTAACCACTGAGCCACTGTGTCACCCACCCAGATGCTGGGTGATATTTGTAAAAACAGCTTTTGATAGAGAACGAAATGTCTCTCTCATTCCTCAAAGACAATGTTTCACAGCATTTGTCCTCCTTTGTGTGTGCAACCAATGAAATGTTCTATCATTACCTGCTTTCCAACATCCAACTCTGTAGTCTGCAGGTTTGTAGTCTTGCTCAATTTTTATCAGAGAAATTGATTTGTTATCATCAGCCCTCTTAGGTAACAAGATTAAAGATTTTTGGATACATTTCCCTTTCAAGTTCTTACAACCATTTATACAGTATCCTAATTAAGTCCCAGGACAGATTATATGCCATTGTCTCCCATATTAATCACATTAAAAAGTATATTACAGCACAACAGGAGGGTATTTAGTCCTTCCAGCCTATTCCAAATATGTCACTACTGACCTATACCTAAACTCAAATTCCCAGAGCTCTTGAAAGCCTCACCAAAAAAAAATCTTGATCCTGAAAGTCAGAGCTTACTCAGCATCAGTCCGGTTTTAAATGAAACCCAAGTTCACATTTCCAATGCTATGTGCAAAACTGGATTCCTAATTTCATCCGTGGATGACCTGGAATAACCTTTTATCTGTATTCTCCAATCAGAAGAATTTGTTTCTCTGAATCAACCCGGTTTATTCACTATAAAGTGTAAGCACTCCAACTGCTTTCATCCACACAATTTTGAATTCTGTGATATCAATAGTGAAAACAGCAACAGCTATATAAAGGAAGTCCTGCAACAGCCAGCTCATCACATTCCACCAATCAAGCAGAGTCCAGTGAGCCTTATTTTGTAAAATTATAACAAAAATATTAGTAACTTCCCTCTCATATTTCTTCTGATAGTCTAAATGAAAACAATATGCTTTCAATTCATCAATTCAAAAGCTTTCAAGGTCTGGGATCTTTATTTCCAGATATATGAACAACTTGTTCAAGAAACACTACCACAATGATGTTCCTGCCATCTTGTGGTATTTAGATGACAGTGAAAGTGGCAATGAAATTAAAATATTCCACATTTAGCAGCAACACTTTTTCATTCTCTTGATAGTTACCCCTTCAGCAACTCAATAACAAGCATATGCTCAAACACTTTCATTTTGAGAGGTTGCCTTGGGGGGCTTGACCAGATGCACAATGCACTAAAGTCTTCAAAGGCAAGTAAATGCCTTGCCTGTTAAGTTCTAAACTACTGACAAATATAACAAACGTGAACAGAATAGAATAAATAATCTTGCCAAAGATGTAGGTATTCAGAGCCAGAGAGAAAAGAAGTGAGATGGCAGTATGTAAAGAGATGGGCCAGAGGAACGATATGAAAGCAGCAACAGGAGATAACGCAAAAGAAAGGGCATTGAAGAGGGCAAAATGAAGAGGGCTGCACAGTAGGAAGGGCAATGTGACACTGTACAAAGAGGGGCAAAGCAAGTTGGTGCAACAGGGAGTTGCAATGCAAGTCGGCACAAAGAATAGGGACACAGCAGAATGCAGCAAGTAGCGATGACAAGAGGGGTAGTGGGGGCAAGACAGTATACTAAAATGTTTTAAATACACTTTGTCTTTTCACAGTAATTTGAGATATACCAAGCACTTTTCAGGTCCAAAAATGGCAGCCATTGACCCATTTGCACATTTACATTTTCCACAATAAACAACCAGATAACCACTGCCCCACAGAAGAACTTTGATGTGCTCCACTTCTAAGTCAACAGGTTAAGGAAGTTATTCATGCTGCACCTTATAACAATACAATGCCACCACCAGTCCAAAATAGCACTTTGCCTACCAAATAAACGAGCAATGTTGTGTATGAATTTCAGTGCTGGAGCAATGCTAGACACATAGGCCTATTCATTTATTCATTTTTGTGATAAAGTGTGCGGACCCCACCCAACTGACTTATAAGACCCAAAATAGCATATCTTCTATTGGATGTGGCTCTTCGATTGCACAACATTTTGAGGGATCCTGCGTGCACCAGTGACGTCAATAAACAATTTAAGATGGACAGTTAAGTATGGATAGGCTACAGGTATTCATACACAAGGGCACTCTACATCAAAAGAAAGATGTTAGGTCTTGCACCTTTTTAAATTATCCAGAAGCTCAGTGATCTAGTTCCCCATTGTTTTTCGTATGACAATGGTTCAGCCAGAGTGGACTTGCTAAATAAACAGCACCCTTTCCTTCTGTATTATAAATTGCTATAATCATTAGCATTCTTGAGTTTGTGCTCATTAGGGAAAACTTAAAAGCTTCAATAACATCTCTCCTTTCAGCAATGAGAAAGCAATTAGATAATATAACAATGTAGACTTCACACTTTTGGGAAAAAAAGGTTCTTGAATTTTTCTCTAAAGGACAGATGGACTGACACATTGGAACAGTCACAAGTGCAGGCCCAGGGATTTATTATAATGTATAAAAAGGGATCAATTAACCCTGTGGAACCCTATATTTCCAATAGCCCTTCAATATGACCAGTTGTTCAGTTAGTGACTGCATCAAAATTTTAGTTATAGCTTTACGATGTCGATAATACCAAAATATTCTCATAACATTACTTGATGAAAAAGATTTCCAAAATCACCCCTACATAGCTGCAATGTTAGGATCCAGCTATTTATATTTACAGTCAAATGAAGTTCAACACAGAAGATTCCCAACAAAAACAATCTTAAATTTCTTCTCCAAGAAATGTATTGCCATCATTCACAAGCCCAATTTTCAACAATAAATCAACACTGCAAATCAGGTGCAACATTTCATCACTTCATAATGGGAGCCGGTTAATGATTTAAAGCAGGGGGCATGCTACCTTCACGTATCCATCAACAAGTGCCAACAAGTAGTCAATCATAAGATTATGCAATTACATATTTTACTCCCAATAGTTTTGGATATAGGACACTTGCTTAATGTGCAATACCTAATTGGAAACTGGAGTCAGGATGATCAAATATGGGAATGCAAGAACATAACTAACCAGGACTCTAAGCCTGAATTACCATTCACTCACTGCTAATCTTTAGTTCAAGATCATAGACTGGCCTTTGCTTCATATCTTCTGATACCTTATAAAAATCTGTCCACTTCAATCCTAAATTTTAATTGAGCAACTCCGCATTTTTAGAGTACAAATGTTGCACGTGTTCACTACTTAGTGAAAAATATATTATTATGGCCATTCATCCTGAATTTTCCTGCACCAATTCTATTGAATTATTTTAATCATTTTAAAAGTCTCAATCTGGTTACCCTTAAACTTTTCAATTCAGAAGAATACAGAGGAATTTTGTGATTTATTTTTGTAATGAAACCCTGGCATTAATCTGGTAAAAATGTTTACTTTCCAAAAGCAATACTGAACAGAGTACTCCTAGTTATACCACAGAATTATCCTCTCAACACTGTTGCATGCCAAACCAGTTGAGTTGGCCACAAAAATATTCCATTTGGCTTTTACCTTCATTTTTGTAGTTGCATGCTAATGATCTCCAGGCAAACAATCCATAGCTCCTTCACAGCCCTTAAACTTGTTCTAAGAAGAAAATACTAATTTGGCTTTTCTAGATCCCAAGCAGTTGGAGTAGTACATCCCCACGCCAGTACTTTTACTCATTCCTTCACTTTACGTCCTTTTCCAGTTTCCTATTTCCATCCAAGTTTTAAAATATCTCAAAATTCCATTGAGATTTCAACAGAGTAGAAGGAATAAGAAAAATATTCATCAAATTTGAACTCAACACTTTTTTCATTAATTAGATGCTTAAATAACTTCAAGCAAACATAAGACAACTTTCCAAAAAAAATTTTTAGCAACCGATATTTAGGTTTTATTTTAATGTAGTACACCTGATTAACAGCAATTACAAAAGGGTTTATTTGCATCATACACATGCATATTTGTATTTTAATGGTCTTCAGGACTTTCAGGTTGCCATAGACTCTGATGAGTGGACAATAGTCATTGTGTTTTATTCCCCAGGCAACTGTAGAGGTGAATAAGTTTTCTTGTGTCTCTGTTTTCCATCTGGCATCAGCCTGCATCACTCCAAAAGCTGTTAAATGTTTGTTTTCTGTTTGCACTGGTAATGACTGCTTCACTGAACAAAAAAACGTTCTTTGAGAAAAATCAGCCAAATTATTAAATCAGGAATGTTTTTCTTTTTAAAAAGGGCAATGTACTTTTGTCAGGAAAGGAAAAGGTAACTACTAGGGAAATTACTAAACCAGTATTGAACCCTGAGGGATGTGGGGAAAGAGAGAAATTGGGTAGTTTTATTAACACAACTGGAGGACCAGATTGTTGAAGCTCCATCTCAGGTTAATTCAGTACTCACGATCAAGCCCAATAGCTCCTAGCCACTTTCCATGATAAAATTATCACCGCCTACTGTTAGAGAAAAATATTCAGTGTCATCAGCTGCTTCAATGAATAAAATAGCTCCCTTGCCAAGAATGAAGCAGCTGATGACACTGCATATTTTTGTTTGAACAGTAGGCATTTATGATTTCATCAAGACAAATGCCTTTGAGGAGTCATTGCAACACTGAGACGAGAACAGCAACCAAGAAATGAATCAGACATCATTAAGGTAGATGCAATCTTTCTAGAGTCAAATTCCATCTCCTCACTGGAACATGCAATGGTAACAAAACTAATTAATGAAAACATAACAATGGTTTAACAATTTATTTTCACAGTTCAGGAACCCAGACCTGCCACAATTGATGGCAAACCATGCTGTACACAATGCTATTCTGAACCTCTCTCAAATAGAAAAAGACTATGATTGCAATTCCAGTACAGAAGCATCACAAACCAGCTTTAAAGAGACTGCGCTAAAAACTCATTTTAAGTTGAATCAATTAATATTGAACAGTAGAACATTTAGAATCTTTTCAATTAGCATAAATCTTCTCATGTCTAGAAACACAGGAACAGCAGTCAGTCTCCATTCGGTAAGATAGCAAATTAAATGCTTTATTTTGGAATACACTCAATTTCAATACTTCAGCAAAAATCAGCTTCCTTAAATGTCCTGAAACACAAGTGTTTAACTGTGAAATTGTGGAAGAACAACTAGTACAATACTACATTGTGTAGAAATCTATGCTTCATTATCCAAAACAGCCATTGGATGAAGTATAGTCCAGGATCCACACATTCTTGAACCCTTGCAATAAAACTGAAAATCTCAAATGACCTCAATTCTAACTCACTAGTTTATCCTGACTAAATTTAATAAAACTACAGCCATTCCTACTGCTGTTCTCTCACTTCTCAAAATATGTTAAACCTAACCACAAGATTTACATATGAAGATGGTCATGTGGGCAAAGTACCAGTAAACAATTCAACACTCATGGAACCATTTATCAAAAGTCATGTTCAAGAGAAGCATTGCAGGAGGGAAGCAAAAGGCAACATGTAACAATTTATGTAGCGACCCATAAAATTGGTCTCCATTCATAGCTGACCTGGACACTAGCAAGTTAGTTAAATCTGTAGTGGTGGGTTGGAGTGAAATGGGAGAGCAAGATCTCAATGAATGCTTTGAAAAAGAAGTTCTGGCAATAAACCCAAACGTTTTGTAGCAACATCACAAACATAAACAGAGTAAAATGCAATTCAACAGTTAGTGGTCAATAAACTGGAGTCTTTTACAGGCTTACCTTTTTGCCAATCAACTTCTTCCGCAGAAATTCCCGGGCCTCAAACATATAAGGAATGTCATAGAGGGGCCGCAGTTTCCTTCGATCCTAAGTATAAAATGAAAATAGAGAAAACTCTAGTTAAAATATTGACGAATAACTGAAGGACAGACAGATGCCTATTTGAACAGCAATTAATAGACAGTATAACAGGATAGTAGAAAATAGCATTTCTCAGATAAACTTGTTGTTTACTTATGTTTAATGAATTTTGACTCTTGGAATCTCATTTCTTAAAAATATGGCCACTCAGATGCATAAAATTATTATTCAGCACAGAAGTAACAAGCTGTGTTAATGTGGTCTGCACTGTGACCATAGTTTCATTCTAGATAGTTTCATTTTCCCTACTCTTCCTCAATGCAAGTATGAATGAGCAACACTTGTTACTGAAAAAAAAGAATGCTAAGTACATAGCAAAGATGCTGAAAATGAAACTTAGGATTGTTAAGGAGGATGACGTAACAAGATCAACAGTCAAAATGACGGCAAAAGTTTTAAAAGTCATCAAAATAAAAGTTTCTTCTTTGTTTAAAGGTTGACATTGAAGTGTCACTGATCTGGTCTCCTTTTACTATGCCCACACAGAATACCTTTTGGTTCCCTTGCCAGTCAAGAATCTATCTACTTAGGGTCATAGAGTTATAGAGATGTACAGCATGGAAACAGATCCTTCAGTCCAACCCATGCCAACCAAATATCCCAACCCAATCTAGCCCCACCTATCAGCACCCGGCCCATATCCTTCTAAACCCTTCCTATTCATATACCCAACCAAATGACTCTTAAATCTTGCAATTGTACCAGCCTCCACCACTTCCTTTGGCAGCTTATTCCATACACGTACCAACCTGTGTGTGAAAAAGTTGCCCCTTAGGTCTCTTTTATATCTTTCCCCTCTCACCCTAAACCTATGCCCCCTAGCTCTGGACTCCCCGACCCCAGGGAAAAGACTTTGTTTATTTATCCTATCCATGCCCCTCATAATTTTGTAAACCTCTATAAGGTCACCCCTCAGCCTCTGATGCTCCAGGGAAAACAGCCCCAGCCTGTTCAGCTTCTCCCTATAGCTCAAATCCTCCAACCCTGGCAAAATCCTTGTAAATTTTTTCTGAACCCTTTCGGTTTCACAACATCCTTCCAATAGGAAGGAGACCACTTCTGCCTTAAAAATATTCAACAATCTGGTTTCTACCATTATCTGGGGAAATTACATTCCAAATGACAAAAGAATTGAGGATAAAGGGAAAAATGATAAATAAAATGGCAAAACATGACATCCATCTATCTTAAAAAAAGAACAGGCATGGATTTGTTGTGCATCCTTCACATCCCCCAGGCATCAGCATACACTTCATAGTCAATTAAGCACTCTAAAGCAGAATTATTAGTATGATGCAATCAAGTAAGTTCGAAAGTGAAATTACTGATGTAATACCATAGTAATGCATTGGTAAGAAAATACTGTGAAATGTCTGCGAAAACATTGTGATTGAAGTACAGCTTTGAATGACCTTCCGATTTGAGAGATAAAATTCTACCCTTGAATGAAGATTGACACTTCAAATAAGCATGTGCTAAACCAGAACTTGTAAACTGCAAGCCAACACATGTTTATTTTGAGGTAATGAGCCATAACAAAATTCAGCAACATTGATAGCAACTGGGGGATTGGAAAGATAACTTAGTACATACATCATAGATCAGTTGAATGAGAGGACAAAAGCTGCCAAATGGAGTATAATGTTGGAAATCAAAATTATTCACTTTTCAAGGAATAATGAAAAAGTGATACTGCTTAACTCAAGAATGACAACATGCATATGGATTGGGAGCAGAACATTCAACTCCTCAAGCCTGCTCCCCCATTCAGTAGATCATGGCCAATATTTTTGGGCTTCAAATTCAACATTGTCATCTATTCCCAATCTTCCTTGCCAAACAAAAATCTCTCCACCTCTGCTTCAAAAACATGAAACAGCACTGTCACAACTGCATTCTGAGGCAGAGTTTCAAAGTCGCACAAATGTTATGACAGAAAAAAATTCTCATCTCCTCCCTAAACGGAGACCCCTAATTTTAAAACAGTGCCACTTAATTCATCCACAAGAGAAAACAACATGGCATGACTATGCAGGATATTACATACTTCAATCAACCTCACTCTTCTAAAACAAGGCCAGTTTGTTTGATTACTCTCCTTCCCATTAAACACAGTACCAATCTTGAAAAGCATTTAAATTTATTTTCACAAAACCCATTCAGAACAAAACATAATAAAGATCCACATGTTTGAATTTGGCATCATTTAGCATCACATATGCACCAAAAATCTGATGGGGTGTCTCCAGTAGGACATCATTCCTGCTACTGACCCAGGGCTATTATTTTCTGGGTAGGTGGGCTAAGAAAATTGCAGCTGGACCAGGTTTTCAGTCAGTAATGTAGCTTTTTACAACATGAAAATTTCAAAATGTTGACATAGTTGTTTTGAGAAATTCCTTGAAAAATAAAACAGCTACTCAACACTTGTCAAAACTAAAGATTTTAGATCATCTTTTGTTTCCTTTGAAAATATACTTCTTTCATTCATTGTGAAATACTTCAGACATCCTGAGGTCAGGAAAGAAATTATATACATGCAATATTTCCATTACTGTGCATTTAAAAATATTATTTTTGATAGTTACTTCAATGATTAAGATGATGTTTTGAACACAATCAATCAATCATTCAGGACTTCGAGGCATACTTTCACTTTTATATTAATGAACAAGAACAAAAAACAATTCAGAAACCTGGGTCTACGTTTTCAATTTTTATGTAAACTATAGGGACATCTTGACTACGCTATCAAACTGACATTATCATACCTTTATAAGCCAGGAGCTGACCCAATAACAACTTTGAAAATACATTAACAAACTCCATGCTAACATCTAAGCTCAAAGGCCAAGAAAATTCATCTTGCTATTATTTTATCAAATGATCAAAGATATAGGATTGGTTCCCAAAAGAAAAAATAAGAACCATCACTCCCTTCCTTTACAATAACCTTCACTATGGCCTTTAAGATTCATTATCATAATACCTACTTTTTAAATCAGTCAGATATTGAGCCAACAGCAACAAGAGATGCAAGACTGTGCAATAATATGGTCTTTCCTTTCCGATTGAAATTTAGTGGCTCCTTGTTAAGTTAGGTCATATACATATACACAAGGCAAGCTCCCTAGATTATTTGAACAGAGCTTATCTTGTTCTCACTTCTTGAAGACTGACGCAGTATTACTTGCAGTATTATTAGTTGTTTGTTCAACTGTAACATAACTATAGAGACCCCAATACTTTGATAGAAAAATCCTGCATTTGGGCATTGTTTTCATTCCTCTATTGATGCCATCAATTGCTCAGGACCAAAGGTTAAGGAAAAGCAGCTTCAGAAAGCTTCATGAGCAAAAATATTTGCGTAACAGCAGACTTTTGAGACTTACAGAACTCCAGTTAGATACAAGTTCAAAGCACCTGTCCAAGTGCAAAAACATAGTACAATTAAATTTCTGGAATTTTTTTTAAAGACAGCTTATTGAATCAGTCCTGGGCTACCATGTAGATCTTGTGAAATTATCAAACACTAGCAGCAGAGCAGAATCCTACAAGATCTGACGGAAAATTGGTTGCCTGCAGAAGCTCCAGTCATAGAGTAATAGAGTCAGAGATGTACAGCACGGAAACAGACCCTTCAGTCCAACTCGTCCATGCCGACCAGGTATCCCACCTGCCAGCACATGGCCTATATCCCTCCAAATCCCTCCTATTCATATACCCATCCAGATGCCTTTTAAATGTTGCAATTGTACAAGCCTCCACCACTTGCTCTGACAGCTCATTCCATACACGTACCACCCTTTGAAAATGTTGCCCCTTAGGTCTTTTTTATATCTTTCCACTTTCACTCTAAACCTATGCCTTCTAGTTCTGGACTCCCCCACCCTAGGGAAAATACTTTGTCTATTTATCCTATCTATGCCCCTCGAATTGTTTTTTAAATTTATCTCTAGGAAGTGGGTGTCACTGCCTCGTCAACAGTTATTACCCAAGCTCAGTTGCCCTTAAGATGATGAGCTGCCTTCTTGAACCATTGCAGGTCTTGATGCAGTTGAAGACAAACTGTTTCAGCATCTGAGTTATCATGAATGGTTCTGAACAATTATGCATAAAGTGAACATTCTCACTTCTGCCCTTACAACGGAGAGATTGATGAAACAGTTGAAGATGGTTGGGCCTAGAACACTACCACGAAAACCCCGGCAGAGATGTCCTACAACAACCACAATCATCATTTTACATGTGTGATAGGACTCCAACCAGCAGAGGTTTCACCTGATTCTGTTCCTGCTCTCCTCAGGTTACAAGTCAGGAAAGTTATATTAGAAGGCAGGAGGCGATTGCCTAATGGTATTATCATTGGACTTTTAATCTAGAGAACGAGATAATGTTTTGGGCACCTGGGTACAAATCCTGCCACAGCAGAAAGTGGACTATGAATTCAAGAATAATAATTCTGGAATTAAGAGTCTAATGATGACTATGAATCCACTGCTGATTGTTGGTTCACTCCACTCATGCCTTTTAGAAAAGGAAGTCTGCCAGGGACTCTAGACCCACACAATGTGGTTGACTCTCATCTGCCCTCTGGGCAATTAGGAATAGGCAATAATTGTTGGTCTTGCTAGAAATGCCCTCATTCAGTGAACAAATTTTAAAAAAATTGGCCACTAGTGCTTTTAGTCAAAGTTCTTGACATCTGGGCAGTCTGGAGACAGGAAGAGGTTGCAGCTTGAAACTATTTAGAATTTACCATGAATTGGCAACCTCCAAGACAATCCAGATCGTAAAATAGCGTGCACTAATTTTAGAGAATTAGACACCACAAATAAAAAAACTAACACAATCATCAAGTCCAAAAGCTTGCTGCACCAATGAAGCAGAAGTAAAGAAATTCATGTTAAAAATAAAACAGAGACATTCCCAGCTTCAGAATCACTGAAAAGACAAATTCCACTTAATTTTAATTTAACATACGACATAATTTCATTGGAGATAGTGAAAATGTTATTTAATACAGTCAAAAACAAGCTGTGTGGCTTCAAGTCCTTTTGAAAGCTCTAGATCTTACTAAGCAAGGCCTGCAATTAGGACCTAAAATTGTTACACTAAAAAAAGTTTTATGTCCAGGCAATTGGACGTTTGTAGTCGCATTCTTTGGTATTGGAGTGGTTTCTGTTACAACCAACATGCTCAGAGGTGTTATTACACACCTTTGAAGCAGGTGGGTCTTGAACCCAAAGCTTCTTGGCCTAGAGGTAGGGGCACTCTCATTGCACATCAAGAGTCCTTATGTTGGTGGATAATCTGGTTCAGCATTGGTAGCAAATATGTACAGCTAACTTCTAATGAAACTGTTCAATGACGTTATTATACAGCAGGTATGACTTGAACTCAACTTCCCTGGCTCTTCTGTGCAACAACCCTAAACGTAGTTATTTTTCTAATCAAAATGTTTAGAGATGTTTTGTCACACTCCTGTAGCAGGTGGGATAAGACTATGAAGCCATCTACCTATGACTTTAGAACAGATTACATTGCAATTGTTTTCTCAACTGCAGGTATGAGTTTTTGTTATATTGTCATGTCAAGATCTATTCACCCATCCGCTACAACCTCTCCACCCCATAGCTGTACTCATTTTAAACATCCCTCTTAATTCTATTTCACTCTGTTGTATTTTCTCATCTGTCCAACCACAAAAGTTTATTAGGCAAGTCCGAATGAACTCAAAATTATTGCCAATAGTCTCTGTGATACTGTGATCTGGAGGCAACTGAACAAATCTACTAGTTTTTTTTTGTATTTCACAATGGTTACAGTTCAGGAGACAATTCAGCCCACCATGTTTGAAAACTCCATTGGTGGTCCAATAAATTCAGGACAAATGTTTTGTTTATTCGTTCACGAGATAAGGGCCTTGCTGGCTAGGCTCGCAGTTATTGCCCATTGGACAGTTTAGAATCAAACACATTGCTGTGGGTCTGGTGTCAATGTAGGCCGGACCAGGTAAGGATGAAGGTTTCCTTCCCTAAAGGACATTAGTGAACCAGATGGATTATTCCTGACAAATGACAATGGATTTATGGCAATCATTAAGACTCTTAATTCCAGATATTTATTGAATTCAAATTCCACCAAATGCCGTGATGGGATTCGAACCCAGGTCCCCAGAATGTTGGTTGGGTTTCTGGATTAATAGTCCAATGATAAAACCACTAGGCCATTGCCTACCCAATATGCAAGCTGTTCAGCTATCTAGAAACTAATCTACCACCACTTCTCTGCCCCTACCCTATAGTAATACATATTCTTGTTTATTAGATGGTCCAATTCTCTCTTTAAGGCCTAGATTGATCCTGCCTTCACAGTTTCACTACTTTAAATCTGCCCTCTAGGTTTTTGATTTTTCCAATGAGGGGGTGGGTGGTCAGTGGTCTATAGATAATGTGAAGCAATGTAACTGCACTTTGCTCCTTAACCTTCACTAAATCAATTCTGTGCTTGAACTCTCAGATATCCACCCCCTTCCTTCAACAATGCAGAGTTCTTAAGCAAAAATGCCACCCTCCTTTTCTTCAATCCTCTATCTCTGAACATCTTGTAACCAGGAATATTCAGCCAGTCCTACCCTTTCTTAAACCAGGTCTCCATTATTGCTACGACATAATGCTATAAGGTGGTCTGTACCACTAATTACCCAATGTTAACTATACTGCTTGCATTCACATAGTTATGCTGCTTCTATGGTGTAGGTTTCATTATTTTCTCCTCACTCTAATTCAACATATGAACTTACTATTCTCTATTCTAGTTCTATCTATTTTGAACATCCTGATATCACACTAATCTTCTCTCCTGGCTCCCACTTACTCCTCCTGAATTAGTTTAAATACTCTCCAACAGCACTAGTGAACACTCCGGAAAGACCTGGATTTCTGGCTCTGTTCAGGTGCAGACCATTCAGCTTGTACAGGTGCAATTATCCCCACAGCCAACCCCACAAATCAGAAGTACTCCTTCTTGCACCATCTTTCCAGCTACTCCATAAAACCACAAGAGCAGAAATTAGGCTATTCGGCCCATCAAGTCTGCTCCACCATTCGAACATGGCTAATAGGTTTGTCAATCCCATTTTCCCCACTTTCTCCCCTTTTAATTTTTGAACCTCTGCAATCAAGAACTTACCTATCTCTGCCTTAAAATTACTCAATGACCTGGCCGCCATCGCCATCTTTGGCAATGAAATCCAAAGATTCATTACTCTGTGGCCAAAGAATTTCCTCCTTATCTCTGTTCTAAAGGGTCTTCCCTTTACTCTAAGGCTATGCCCTGAGATCCTTGTCTCTTCTGCCAATGACAACATCTTCCAAATGACCACTCTATCTAGGCCATTCAGTATTCTCTAAGTTTCAATCAGATATTCCTCCCCCCATCCTTCTAAACGCCATCGAGTATAATCCCAGAGTCAAGTGTTCCTCATATGTTAAGTCTTCTTTCCTAGGATCATTCTCATGAACTGCCTCTGGACCTACTCCAGGGTCAATACATCCTTCCTGAGGTATAGGGTCCAAAATTACTCTCAGTACTCTAAGTGTGGTCTGACCAGAGCCTTATAAAGCCTCAGAAGTATAGCTCTGCTTTTATATTTAGTAGTCTCTAGATGAATGACAACATTATAGTTGCCTTCCTAATTACAGACTCAACCTGCAAGTTTACCTTGACAGAAACCTGAACTAGGACTCCCAAGTCCCTCTGTACTCCATGTTTCTGAATTTTCTCCCCACGTAGAAAATAGTCTGTCCCTCTATTCTTCCTACCAAAGTACATGACCTCACACTTTCCAACGTTGTATTTCATCGGTCACTTTATCCCCACTCTCCTAGCCTGTCTTAAGTTTTTCTGCAGCCAGTGTGCCTCCTGAAAACTATCCATCTGTCCCTCTACCCATCTTTGTATCATCTGCAAAATTAGCCAACATGCCCTCAGTTCCTTCATCCAGATCATTAATGTATGAACTGAAAAGTTGTGATCCCAACACTGGCTGTCTGGCAGAAGGCAGAGAGTGGGGTAAAAGGCTTCTTCTCAGGGTGGAAGCCAGTGAGTAGTGGTGTTCCAAAATGGGTCAATCTGCTATCCATGCTAGTACCTTGCCTCTAACACCACGGGCACTTATCTTACTCAGCAGCCTCCTGTGCATAACCTTATCAAAGCCCAGTTAGATAACATCCATTGACTCTCCTTGATCTAACCTGCTCATTACCTCCTCAAAAAGTCTGACAGATTTGTCAGGCATGACCTTCCCTTGATGAAGCCATGCTAACTTTGCCCTATTCTAAGTATTCAGAAATCTCAACCTTCACAATGGACTCCAAAATCTTACCAACAACTGATGCATGACATTGAAGTAATCCAGAAATTACTTTGAGGTGTTGCATGTTTATCTTCTACCAATTTCCTAAATTGAGACTGTAGGACCTCCTCCTATGCTGTTGGGTCAACATTGTTCATGAACTCATGCCATTCACCCTATCCCACATGACCAACCTGCAGCCAGTGACATCCATGATCATGACATTCTGAAAATGCTATCCATACAGTTCTCTACCTCGCAATTGCACTTGAATGGTTTCAGCTGCTACTCAAGCTGCATGAACTCAAGTATGTCATACTAAGTATCCACAGCTCTTCAAGTGTCACAGGATGGGTAATCCTCTTGACCAAGTTGCCTTTAAACTTATTAAAGTAGCTTAACTTTACTTAAACCTTAGATTCCCTACAGTATGGAAACAGGCCGTTCAGCCCAACAAGTCCACACCAAGCCTCTGAAGAGTAATCCTCTCAGACCCATTCCCCTACCCTATATTTACCCCTGGCTAATGCACCTAACACTATGGGCAATTTAGCATGGCCAATTCACCTGAATTCACCAATTCATCTTTGGATTGTGGGAGGAAACCCAAGCACCGAAGGAAACCCAAACAGACATGAGGAGAATGTGCAAACTCCACACAGTCACCAGAGGCAGAAATCAAACCTAGGTCACTGGCACTGAGAGACAATGCTAACCACTGAGCCAGCTTGCCACTTTCTTTTGCAGTTTATTATAAATTCCTCATTTTCACCAAAAATCAGCTCCCTCTTCTGTGTACAAATTCTTACTTTCCTTGTGCTAATTTTAAATTTCTATTTTTCAAAATTATTAGAATTGAAATAAAGTCCCCCAACAACAGCCGCTCAACAACCGCTTTGGGCGGCACGGTGGCACAGTGGTTAGCACTGCTGCCTCACAGTGCCAGAGACCCGGTTTCGATTCCCAACTCAGGCGACTGACTGTGTGGAGTTTGCACGTTCTCCCCGTGTCTGCGTGGGTTTCCTCCGGGTGCTCCGGTTTCCTCCCACAGTCCAAAGATGTGCAGGTCAGGTGAATTGGCCATGCTAAATTGCCCGTAGTGTTAGGTAAGGGGTAAATGTAGGGGTATGGGTGGGTTGCGCTTCGGCGGGGCGGTGTGGACTTGTTGGGCCGAAGGGTCTGTTTCCACACTGTAAGTAATCTAATCTAATCTAATCTAATATAACCAATCAACTCAACTTTCCTGTGATGCCACTGTCGCTATGCTTCTCTGAAGAAAATTTTGGAGATTGCGCTCATCTGCCTTTGTTGGTAACGGCAAATGCTATTGGTCTCACATCTTAGATTGTACTTAAACACTTACTGTTTGGTACATTCTTTGTTCTGCCTGTCTGCCTCAGTTCCCAAAGTTAAATGAAAACAAATGTTACAATCTTGAAACAGAAATTCTTGAGGTTAAGCTTGAGGCACATTTCTGGAACAGAGGGTTGCAAGCTTTCCTGCAATTCCATTTGGGACTTTTTCTTGCTGCCACAGGAAGACTAAAACAGAGATCCATTTCCCAACTGTTAATATCTCCCCACTAAGTCCAAAATATTTAGTGAACTGTTTTTCATATGCACTTAACAGGGGAAGAGAGAAAATAGCTTAGCATAGTTATTTTAGGGTCTTAAAAAACATTCCAAGCAGTTGGCATACAAAAGCATGTTCAAAGAGAACTACGAATTAGGTTATTTATTGCCTTGTCAAATATTTGTGCAAACAATTTAAAGCAATTCTGCCCAACAATTTTCTAAAAGCTCTAAATGGGGAAATAAAGAAATAATGACTATTATTAAGTTATTTGTGTACAGACCCTGGAGCAGCCTGCAATCCTTTTGATTACATCCTCATGTTCAACTACAACTGTGTTCCACGAACTCAGAAAATTGCCAGACTTTTTTTGCTTGACGATTAATTTTAAATATGTTGAATGTGATATCTATGATGGAGTGACATATCATTGGAAGCTGCCTATTCACACAGTACACATTCACTACAATCTTCCTATATGCTCGGATATTCCAAGAAACCCACTCAAAAGAACAGTGGTGGCACATCAGTAGGAAAGGCAATAAGTCGGATCAAAACTGAAGTTTCAATAATAGCAGGTAGTCAACAGAAAAAAAGATGTTGAAAGATAATGGCAAACTAGATAAGTCACCTTCCTTTCAACAGAGAGTAAAGTACTCATTATGAGCAACCAGCACTCAGGTCCTTACTAGAACACAAGTGACCTACAAATAAGCAAAGCCTCATCACCTTCGAACAAATCTCAACAGAAAAACAAATCCACAACTCCAGTAAGGTATAACTGATGTCATATAGTAACAGATACCAATGGGTCCTACACACAATGTCAACCTGAAGTTCCTGTTCCCAACAGCAAAAATTATCTTCTCATGTTTAGGGAACTCAAAGGAAAACGGGCAGGAGAGGAGAAGGTTGAAGAGGATGATGTTGTCAATCTGAACAGATTTCAGCCAAGGGCAGCTCCTCGAGCTCAAAATTGCTCCATTATTAAATAACTTTCACTTAGATGGTTTTGTATTGTCCTACTCCTTTTTCCTGTGCCATCCCACGTAGATATTCAATTCTGTAATTATACACCAACTAAAGTTTCAGTAGTTTCTAGGGTATAATTTGCACTTCAGGTGAATGATGGTTCAGTAATGTTTATACAGGGCTTCCATCTAAAATTGAGAACTCTCAAGAGTTATGCATTATATGCACTGAATGAACTACAAAGCAATATTTCAATTCAGCTCTTTGAAAGGCAACGTCATCAAAATAGGTACTTTTAACAAGCAAACCTGGAGGCCATTTTAATGTCAGTAATTCATCTTTAAAGAATAGCTTCTAATGCATCTCCACTTTAAAGAATACCTTTTAACATACAAAAGAGGGAACAAGGTGTGTATTGCCGAATACTGCTTCTCTGCTTTCAGGAGAAATTATTCACTACTTACATAAAATTACCTTCGCTGACAAGAGAAAATGCAGACAAATTACTGTACAGGATACAACTGTAAGGAGACATTTTTACTCATTCTCTTTTTTCCTACCACCACTTAATAGTAGTTTGATGGAATGGTGGTCTGGCCCATGTACTTCAGATGTACAATAAGCAACTTGAATGAAAAATATAGCAGCAGAAAGAAAATTGTGCAACAGTACCAGTTCATGCAACAGAGTTTCACAAACCATATTTAGCACTGCATTTTGTTCCCAAAATGCCTAGTACAAGTGCCATCATAAATGGAAAGCTGCAGTCTTTATACTGTGCACATATTCACATAAGATAGAAAGAATGCAGAAGTTGTATATAAGATAGAAAGAATATTTCCCTTAGAAGACAAATCTGAAATTTTGTTCCAAGCAGCTGATATCCTCCAGGACAACCACCTCAAGGGGCTGCCAATGAATTGGTTCAAAACAGGTCAGTCTTTCAGAACACCAACGTTCAGGGAATTTAGGTTGGGAATAAATTATGCTTGGGGATAGACCTGCAGAAGTAATATATGTCACAACTGCAATTCTCATTCTCCAGTGAAGCATCATATGAAAGATTGCTTTTGTATCAATAGCATCTTAATTCAGATTATGTACAACTTAAATCTGAGTCAATTCCCAGCATTTAACAATAAATCCAATGTACTAGTGAAATCCACCATTGAGTTAAAGAAACCAATTAAGCTGGATAAAGCAGGAGAAAAAACAACTATGAAAGAAAGTCTTTCAGAATCTCAACAAAAACTGCATTTCAAAAAAAAAATCACAGATTTTTACATCATGGAAAGTAGCCCTTTGCTTCACTGGGTCTAGATCAGTACATCTAGCACCCTTACATTATAATCCCATTTCCTAGTACTTGGCCCGTATACTTGCGTGCTATAGCATTTCAAAATACTATTAAATATGACTAAAATATTTTGAGGATTCCTGTGATTTCAGGCAGTGAACTCCAAATACACCACAGCCTCTTTTTTCCTTCAAATTTTCTCTAAACCTCCTGCTTACCTTTAATCTATGCCCCTTGGTTATGACTCCTTGAAAGTGAAACGGTTCCTCCTATTTACCTTACCTACGCTATTTAATTTTCTATACCTGAAATGCTTAAACCTAACATTCTGGTGAATCTCCTCTGCACCCACACAAGTACAATTATATCCATCCTATGATGTTGCCATCAGAACCGCACACCAGTTGTGGCCTAATGAATGTTTTATACAGCTCCAGCTTAACTTACTTGATCCTGTATTCAATTTTTTTTCCCCAAATGCTTCCTCAATCACTGATGCTAAACTCACTGGTCTGCAGCTTCCAGTTTATCCTTACTATCCTTTTGACACACAGTGCCAGAGGAAGTGGTGGAGGCTGGTACAATTGCAACATTTCAGAGGCATTTGGATGGGTATATGAGGGTTTGGAGGGATATGGGCCGGGTGCTGGCAGGTGGGACTAGATTGGGTTGGGATATCTGGTCGGCATGGACAGGTTGGACCGAAGGGTCTGTTTCCATGCTGTACCTCTCTATGACTCTACCTCCATTCCTCTGGCACCCTTTTTCTCAACAAACTTCAGATACAATGACTTCATGTTTTTTAAATCAAGAGGAATCTTGTTTTCGTTTCATTTTATGCTGATGAAGTCCAACAATCAACTAGAGCAGTGAGTAGCTTGGTTTTGCACCACTGATTATATATACATTACGATGTTAATAGACTTATTTATTAGCAACATTATTAGAGCCCAAGAGTTATTAGGACCTCATTAGTGAGGTACAATTAGAAAAGAAAATCAAGCTGCTTCACTCAAGCATTCATACAAAAACCAGCTTAATCACCTTCATTATCAAACTCTACTCCCTGCTGCCTCCATTTAATTGGAATTTTACCATTTTAACTGGATTTGCATTGGCACAGTTGGTATTGGCAAAGCTAATTGACATTGCTTTTGATCTGAAAGAACACAGAATGTGGTCCTGAGGGCCACGAATAAATAGGCACAAGACATTTTTTGCTATGCTCAAAACTACAACAAATTGTTTGAACAATTATAATTATAAAACCTGTAAGTTATCTTACAAACAACATTTCCTACATCTTAAACTGAACAATTCAGACAGTCCCTGCAATTCCCAACTTTCCACAAACATGTAAATGCTTTAGTCCAACCAAATCCCACTGAACTGCTATGAGATATTATGTACCACAGCATTTGGGGTTGGGGAGGTGTGGGGTGGGGAATTATGTGTAAAAACAGGAATATTTTTTCCTCTGCCACAATACACAAGGAAGACAAGCAGGAGGCTGGAAGACCACAGCAAGCCAGGCAACATCAGGAGATAGAAAAGCCGACTTTTTGGGTTTAACCTCTCTTCAGGACTGGTACATTTTAAATCCTCTAAATTTGGACCCACCCTTGATGCTCCATAATTGCAGTACCTCCAATGCTTCCACAAACAATGTCTCCAGATTCTCCACTCTACGCTCTGCAATGTGAAGGCACCTTCATTCCCTCTTCTTATCCCATCCCCTGCTCAAGGTCTCCCTTTCCTAAACGTGGAGGACTTCTACTATTCTACATCGAACACAGAATCCACCAGCTCAACAGTGGGCTCAATATCGGTTTCATACTTGATATTAAAAATTTGCAAGTTTGCAAACCTCTGCGCCACTCACCTCCAGTCAAAGAACCTGTTGTGCTTAGAGCTCCATAACACAGGCAGCAATTGCCACATACTTCAATAAACAAATGCTCTTCACTTGAAATAAACCATTCATTCAGAGAAGTCACACATTAATTGTAATGAAAATAGGATCAGAACAGGTAATGTATATGTATTAAGACTGCAACAAAGATTTCAGAATAAGGTCAAGACTGCATTCACTATAGAAAGAATTAAATTGAGACATGAACACCAATTTTTAAAATGAGAAACTAAAAATGACAAATTCAAACAGGGAGATGTGAACAATATTCTTCTCAGATTTAGCATAACCAGTCTTTCCTATAAGATTGGGAGCCCATACAATCAGATACTAGACATTAATGATCCAACTATCTAATTAATGTAAGTACCTCATCAGTGCAGTACAACTTCATGTGCCAGTTCAAAAGGTTTTATCTTCTGAATGGTAAAACAATGACTAGTCAAAGTCAGTGAAATCAACAGACCAATTCATATTGAATATAGGGTGTGAGTGAACAGGTTTATAATTATTTTAAAACCTGGTTCAGAGCATTCAATGTATGGGAAAACAGTGCATATGAAATACATCACTCCACGTAAGTGCAAAGTGAAGCTTCTGGGAGGGCAATCAAGGCAAGAGAATAAATTATGAACGTTGGACCCTAGAAAGCATTGAGCATCAGAGGGACCTTGGTGTGCACGTTTACCAGTCCCTTAAGGTAGCAAGACAGGCAGATCAAGCGGTTAAGGCTGCATATGGCATACTCGTCTTTATTCGCCAAGGCAGAGAGTTTAAAGCAGTGGCATATAAAGTTGGTTAGGCTAGAATATTCAGTTTTGGGATCCATATTATAGGATGGATTTTGTTGCACTGGAAAGGGTGCAGAGGAAATTTACTCGGATGTTGCCTAGGTTGGAGACTTTCAGTTGTGAAGATTGAATCAACTGGGGCTGTTTTCACTGGAACACAGGAGACAGAGAGAACAGATATGAGATTTATACTATTAATGAGGGGAATAAACACAGAAGACAAGAAAGAACTTTTTCCCTTGGTGGAGGGAATAATGACAAGGGATATAGATTCAAGACCAGGGTTAGAAGTTTTAGAGATGATGTGAGGAAATTTATTTTCTCTCGGAAGCTGGTGGGAATCTGAAACTCACTGTCTAACGGTGGTAGACACAGAAATCCTGATAACATTTCGTAATTAGATGTGCATTTACAATACCAAGTTATACATGGCTCTGGGCCAAGTGTTGGAAAATGAGAAAGGGCTCTCTTATGGTGTCAAGGTAGTACCCCTACCCCTGAGTCAAGAAACTCAGGTTCAAGTCCCACCTGCTCCAAAGGCAATAACACCTCTGTGCAGGTTGATTAGGAAAACAGGTTAAATTTTTAAAATTATTTAAAAATGAAATCAAATTGGATCAGCGAAGACTCAATCAGGCGATCTAAGTTTTCCTATGCAAAAGACAACTAGCACTCTAAAGTTAAATACATTCTTCTAATCGGTAATTTTTCACGCTAGTAAGCATCCAACTGAAATCAGACCCACTCGCTGCACTTTGCCTGACCTCCTACCTGATCTCTCCACATTACACACGATCAATTTAATATTAATACAAAGGCTTGATTTCCAATTGCCACACTGAGATTATGATGATAGGGACTGGACATTTGAGCTGAAAACCAAATTTATCAGCATGGACCATAAGTCTTGTTCCAGAACCAAACTTCTGATGTACAGAGTGAAGAAGTTATTTCAATAACAAGTGCATAAACAACACTAAGAAAATACTGGCATCAATATTTTTAATCAACCTATTGAGATATGTTTTGACATACACTGGAACAGACGGAACTTGAACCCTGGCCTTCTGGCCCAGAGACAGAGACATTACTACTGGGTTCAATTCCCAATCCAGCTGAGGACATTGTGAAAGATCCACCTTCTCAACTTTGTCAGAGGGGTGGTGACCGTCAGGTTAAACCCACCACCAGTTGTTTCTAATGACACAGCAGCCCCACCATCCTATAATCCTCTATAACTATGGCAACTACTACAACTTTAAATAATTAACTAGCTAACGCAATGAACTTATTTTCCAAAATCTGTCCAATTAATTCAAGTTAAAAGTAAATACAGGATAGGCCAGCTAATACAGTTCAGCAATGCCCAGAGTTTGCCTGTAAAGCGTCTCGAAATAATATTTGTATTATTAAAAAAACTCCTAGCTCATAGAACAGAACTATCCAAAATTTAAGCTGAACAGCAATTTAAAGGGAGAAGATTCAAAACTGGTGTCATGTGAGTAATCTGCCGTAGTACTGGGCTATACTTAATTGAAGAACAATGTAGACGGTGATGGCAAAAGGAGACTAGTAGTACTACCGCAACAATGATATTCTCAAATTGACAGAGAGGGGAAGAAAACTACAGCTAAATTTCAATTTCAAGACACTGGGTCTATCTCAACCAATTGGACAACTGTTAAAATCAAGAAGCAAAATTTTCTAGCAAAATAAATCAGCACAGTAACAGAAAAGTTTGTTGTTATCACCTTATAGTGATAATAAAGTTAATGGGAGAAAACACAAACTGGACCTTTTCAAAATGTATTTTGAAGATGATACTTGTAGAATTCTGACTTAGCTACCTCCTGACTTAATCACAATGCAGCAATAAAATTAGTATTTTTAAGCTTTTTTCTTATTTGGTCAACAAGAGTAATTAAACAGATTTATGGCTGTTTACACTGAATGATCTTTTCTGTGATGCACATAAAGGGGCTATTACCATGTTAACAGACCGGCACAAACTGCTCCAAGGTCCAGGAGATGCATTCCAATTGGGGCTGAGCACATAACCCAGTCTAATTCCCAAGCTTTGCTTCAAATCTTTCATTACTATTCTTTTTTTTAAACAAACAAAATTGTAAAATAGAAAGCTTCCATGGGGAGAGTGCAAATTATATCTGCATGATCCAATATTCATAGAGTTCTATTGCCTTATTAAAGTAGCTTAGGAAAAGGGTGCTGTGAGAAATGGCACATTTCTTGTATCACATCCTGGAAACACCACTAAAATAATTATCTTCATTAAAAAGTGATACTCCATTCATAAACATCAGATTTCCATAAAAACAATTCAATAGCAGTAATTATTTGGTGAATAGCGTAAATCTTTATTTTAAAAAGAAATAGAAGGTTAAACTCATAAATTAAATAAGGTCACATGTTCAATCAGAAGAAAGAAATCTGATTTCCACACCACTACATTAAAAAGTGAAACTGGGACAGGAAGTCAGAAAGTTGTGCATCAGAACGTCAGGCATCTCTTTATACCTTAAAATAAGTATCAAACATAATCATAGACTAGGCTTATCTACCTCAAGCAAGAGGATCAAAATTAAGGAGAATGAATGAATGAACAAAAGAATCTGTAAAGAGAATATATAAAATTATTTAAAGGGAAGTCTTAAATATTTAAAAGCATATTTGGCTCATTTTCCACATAATCAAATTTGAAAAAAACGATACAGTTACTGATGTGACAGTACTCACTTGCTCTCTCACTCTTTAAAATTTCAACATTGCAGATTAAAACAGACAATTTGGAAGGTGCTCCTAGGCAGATGTAAACTTAGATCGAGGATAATACAAAACATTCATTCCAAACAGTTTCATTTTTTTTTAAAGATTGAGATGATAGCCATGATTGCCTTCTGTAGTTTATTTGCTGCTGCAAACTGAATTGTACCATCTATATAAATAAAATGGACTCTTCAGCTCACAGGACAATTCCACAACTGTTTAAATCACAAGTTTCAGCATCAAGATTTATGATCAAATTACAGCATCTACAATTTTCATTCACTCACCTCCTCATCTCAAAAAGCATAGCTAAGTCCTTGGATAAAACATACTAAAATTGTTCCAATTGCTTCTCCCAGCATATGCTAAAAATCAAACCTTGAAATGCCCTACTGGTCAGTGTCTGTACCAACTAAATGGAAATACATTAACTGGTTCTACAAATAAGGTTCTTATATTTGTCTGAAAGGACTTAGAATGCCATTAACTTATGCAGCATATCTGGGAGGCAACAGTCTAGTGTTATATCCCAAGACTGCTAAACAAAACACCCAGGTAAAGTTCTGGAGCCAGTGGCTTGAAGCCTGCCTATGGTGGAATTTGAATTTATAAAATATCTGGAATTAAGAGTCTAATGATGACCATTAAACCATTGACAATTGTCAGGAAAGCCAAGCTGGTTCACTAATATCTTTTAAGGTAGAACATTTGCCATCCTTGCCTCGTCTGACCTACACATGATTCCAGACCTACAGCAATGGGAAAATAGGAACGGTAATCAATGATGGCAAGCAGCCTCAATGCCATTGGCATCCTTCCTTGTGGCTGTTGTTTTTCTGCCACTATTTATCTGCAACCCATTCTAAAAGATTAAAGACTTAACAGCAATCTAGATTTGTTCAATATATCATTTCAGTTGCATGACAGTGACTTTTTGCTATAAGTTCTGTGTCTAATAATCCTGCTCCACAGCTACCTGTTGAAGCAGCAGCGCTCCGAAAGCCAGTACTTCCAAAGAAACCTGTTGGACTATGACCTGGTGTTGTGAGAGTTTTAACTTTGTCTCTCCACCCCAGTCCAACACCGGCACCTCCACATCATGACTATTTATCACAATTACATTGAACTCAGACTCTTCAACTGAAAAACATTTAGTTCTAAATGATCTAAAAACGTACTTCCATGAATGCACTGTCTCGGAGAAACAGTATCATTTCACTCAGTAGCTCTAAGATAACAATTTCTGCATTTATCATCAACACTCATCCATCACAGTGTTTCAGTTTAAAATAAGCAAAATCAAAGATACCAAAAGATAAGTTTGGTCAAAGAGGGAGGTAACATTGCAAAGAAGCTGCGCAAGAACTTCTACAGAAGCAGCTTTTGGTGGATCTGTGGGGGGTGTGGAGGATGGGGAGGAAAGGCAGAGAAACAGAAAGAGCAGAAAGGGAGGAATGTTAGTGGGAACAAAGGGAAAAGATGTAAAGGAATTGCATCCAGAGGGAGAAAAGTAATTCTGACAGAGATTTGTACAAAGGAGTTTGTAAAAGTTAAGAAAGGCCTGAAGAGATTCAAAAAGCATGGACAAAATTTTAAGTCGAACACATTGAGGACCTAAAATTTACGCAAGAAAGAACAGGAGGGGATGTCAGTGAGACTTGGTGTAAATCAAGTGAAGGTAATACTTGCATCTGATAAACTAACACTTATGGTTCACGGAGGAAGGAGATCAGCCAGGTGACCTTTGAAAATATAAAGTCTGCAGGTGACATACATTTTCAAAATTGGCTCGTTTTGAGACTTCCATTACAAATGCAAAGATTGGCAATTTTTGCAATTGTATTAATATAGAATTGAGAACTCTGTGAAAGATTGAATAGTTGAATTCACATGATATAATAACCAGGGATAGGCAGAGAGTCAGCGCAGAGTCAAAGATGAAAGCTTTGGTCTTCACAATGCTCAAGAAAGTTAGGGTTACAACCCAGGACAATGTCATGTGATCCAGGCAAAATACATCTGCAGTGACTGCAACTACACGAACTTCAGCACAGAGTCAGTAGTTTGGAGGCCATGCAGGTAAGGGGATTCAGAGGGTAGGAGCCTCAACATTTGCGATTATCCAACAAGTTTAAGGATGTTTAACTTGCTTAGATGAGATGGTGATCATGGCACCATGGTACAGGAAACCATGCAAGAAAGGGAAGCAACAAAGAATGTCCGAGCAATAGTAGGGGACAGCATTGTGAGGGGGATTGACACTCTTCTCTGCAACAAACACTGTAGTTTGCCCAGTGCAAGGGTTCAGGACATCTGGGCTGAAGAAAACTTATTGGAACAGGGAGGATCCAGTGGTCATAATACCATCAATTTTGGTAGAACTAGGAAAGATGTCCTTGCTGGGGGAGCATGAGAAGTTGACGTTAATTGAAAAGCAGAAACTCTTTGGACTTCTGCCTCAGCCATGAGCACACTGGCAGAGTAAGAAAGATTAGAGAAAGTAATGCATGGCACAAAGACTGGTTCAGGATAAATGGATTCTGGCTCATAGAACACTGGCAGTAGAACTGGGAGAAATGGGACCTATATAATAGGAATAGTGCAATACTGAAGTGTGCTGAGTGGTAGGGAGAAGGTAGGTAGAGCTTCAATGCAAACAAGGGAGTGAGGAATCAAGCTTCAAGTAGATGCAGCAAGTCAAGGGGTAAACTCGAGGCAACAGTGCAAATTAATGATATGTAAAATAAAAGGTCAGAGAATAACAGGAGGGGCAGAGAGTGGACCCTCAAAGCACTCAGTTGTAGCAATCGCAACAAAGTCTCAACTAAAAAAAATGAAACCAGATGAACTGCCTGGCATCAACCTAGGCACCAAAAAAGACAATGGCAGAAACAGTCCTGTCGACTCTGCGAAGTCCACCTTTGACACACTGGGGAAAACTGTCTCACAGACTAGTCAAGCAACAGCATGACACAGTCATACTTATAGAATGATACCTAACAGATAATATCCTAGATGCTACCATCTTTGGTTATGTTCTGTCCCACTGGCAAGACAGACCAACCACAGGTGGCGGCACAGTGATATGCAGTTGGGAGTCCTCAACATTAAATCAGTACTCCATGAAGTTTCATAGCTTCAGGTTAAACATGGGCAAGGAAATCTCCTGATTTCCACATAATCCATCTGCCGATGGATCAGTACTCCTCCATGTTTAACAACACATGGAAGCAGCACTGAGGGTGGCGCGGGCACAAATGCAACCTGGATGGCAGGATTTCAATGTCCACCAACAATACTGGCTCGGCAGTATATTACTGATCAAGCTGGGTCAGGTCCTAAAGGGGACAGCTTCAATTCTGGGTCTGCAGTAAGTGGCGAAGGAACTAATCAGGGGTAGCAACATATGTGACCACAGCCTTACCAATCTGCGAGCTGCAGATGCATCTGTGCATGACCATATTGCAAAGAGTAACCACCAGAGAAGACAAAGTCTCACCTTCAGCATGATGTGCAGCACTATCACATTGCTAAACAGGACAGACTTCAAACATATCCAGCAACTCAAGACTGAGCATCTATGAGGTGCTGTTAGCCTTCCACAGTAGCAGAATTGTACTCCAGCACAATTATGGCCTGGCATATCCCTAACTCAACGATCATCATCAAGCTGGGGATCAACATGAAGAATGAGGACAGCATGCCAGACATACCTAAAAATGAGATGTCAACCTGGTGAAGCTAACAAACAGGACTACTTGTATGCCAAACAGCATAATTAGCAAGTGATAGACAAATCTAAAGCGACCCCAAACCAATGGATCAGATGTGAGCTCCACAACCCTGCCTCATCCCGTTATGAATAGTGACGGACAATTAAACAACTCACTGGAGAAGGAGGAAGCCACACAAATATCCCCATTCTCAACGATGGAACAGCCCAATACATCAGTGGAAAAGATTCTGCTGAAGCAATCTTTAGCCAGAAATGCCAAGTGGATGATCGATCTCAGCCTCCTCCAGCTGTCTCCAGTATCACAGATACCAGTCTTCAGCTAATTCAATTTATTCCACGTGATTTCAAGAAACAGTTAGCAGCAGTGATACTCAAAAGGTCTGGGCCCTAACTAGTGATTGCTATGAGGTCAGCCAGCTGGACCTCATAGGATGAGAATTCCCCGATTGGACCAGGTTAAAAGCCCAATCAGGGAACAGTGAACTTAAAACAGTGAACGTCAAAGATACTGGGACCCTGATGCCTGACTCAGTATGAGGGAGCACTATTGTCAAAGGCTATGAATTTGTGAATGAAGGGTGATTGACGATGGGATGCCGGCCTCTGAAAAGTTATTTCAGTGGTGACAGGAGTGAGATTTCTTGATCGAAAAGGAATTAAGATATTCAAAACACCTATTTCAGAAATGCTTACCTAATTGATTCTGAACAAAATAGGTTATCATACAGGCAAACCAGATTGCACAGCTCCAAATTCCTTAAGCCACTCTCGTGATTGCAATAAGTTGGCTAATCTTCTCCGAGACATTTTTCTTCTATTCAGGACCATATGTGCAGCCACTTCAACAGTTTCAACTTTATAAACAACTTCACAAGACATTTGTAAAGAACATCTGTTGCTGTGCATTCTGATGAAAAGTAGCTATTTTAAACTTTTGCCATATTCCAGAAATCCAAATTAATCTTCCTTAGGAAACTCTTCAGTGGGCCTGTACAAACCTTAATGACATTTGGATTTCTAACACAGCGGGGGGAAAGAAATTAGTTTGCCAATGCATTACTGTCAATAATCTTTTGGTTGATGTAACTGTTACAAACTTAGAATTTCAAAAAGCTTTTGACAAGGCGCCACATGATAAAGTCTACTTAAGAAACAAGAACTGCGACCTAATCGTGGGTTGGGTGAGCAATTGGCCATGTTCTATCAACAGAATGCTTTAAAAAAAAACTGGCAGGGGGGCTGGTCACTAGTGGAATCTTATGGATCAATGTTAGGACCAAATTTCACAACTTATTAATGATCTAGAGAAGGATCTGTCAAACAAATCAATACCTTGAGGTTATACAAAAGCAAATGGAAAAACTGATGATTACCAAGACAAGTAGTTCAATATAGTCCTCTGAAGAAATTAGAAGTCATCCAGAATAACCATTTGTAACATAGGATACATGATAAGCACCAGAGAAGCCATTCTGAAAAGGGAACTAGATTAATCCTCAACTAAAAATCTCCATATACCAATGCCACAGTGGAAGAGCGAGGCTTTTTAAACCACAACAGAACAGGTGACTTTTAATTAATGCCCGTCACCTTGGGATTAGACTCTGGCTATGTGGAAACATTATTTGAGAACAAGACGTGTATGTTATGCAAACATGAAAACTTCTTTGATAGAAATTAATCCATTTTGGGACAAACTGTCCACTAGGTGTCATCTGTGGAGATTCACTGCATACTTTCAAAGAAACCTAGATCAGTTTCGGGCTGACAATATAGCATATGTGCAAGGTGGATAAAATAAGTAGTCATCTTATATTCTAACCACTAATATGACTAAAATCACTGACTACTGTCAGGCGGGGGCAAATAGAGTTTTTCTACATTATTAAATATTATAGGCTTTCGTACTTCTGAAATTTGTATGGTTTTGTTGATGACATGGAATAATCTGATAGACTAGCTTGATTTCATTAAAAATTTGTTCTTGGGATTATGATTAAGAATAATGCGTTGAAGGCTGGCATTTGTTGCCCATCCCCAATTGTCCTTGAAAGGACTTCTGGGATAACTATACTTCATGTGGTGCAGGTACAGTGCCATTAGGAAGGAAGTACCAATATTTTGATCCAGTGGTAGTATAGGAGCAGCAATATAGGTCCAAGCCAAATGAGGTGCATTTGCAGGGAAACCTACAAGCTACTGACGTTCATGGTTCTATGTAGTGGAGGTTATGGGTTTGAAGCTGCAATTAAAAGGTGTCCTGAAAGATTTCTGTTATGCATAAAGATTGCACACACATCTCCACTGCACAGATACTGGAGTGAGTAAACGTTTGAGTGGTCCATGGGGTGCTAATTGGGCAGGTTGTTTTGACCAGAAATGTGTTGAACTTCCCCAATGATGTTGCAACAGCATTCATCCAGGAAAGATGTACCTTCTAGATGGTGGACAGCCTTTGGAAAGTGAGGAAGCATGTCACAAACTGCAGCACTCAGACTTTGACCAGTTTGCTATCTTGAAATAACTGCCAACAGATCAGTTCCCTAAGCCAGGCCTCAAACCCTACTGTTCAACCAGTTTTCAGGAAATGAGGACAAACCTCAAATCCCACTTTCCATCATTACAAAATGAAGTACATATAAGAACATCCAATTACATAAAAAAGTGCATATAATACAGACCCCCAACAAGCTACCCATCCCTCCCACCTTCCAGCCACTCTAAGGCAGCCCACCCCATGCCCCTTCTTGCTCTCGGTCCATCCCATGCCCCTTCTAGTTCTCAGTCTGCCCTGACACACATTCCAGCCACCTCTAGGACAGCCCGCATCTCTTGTTTATACTGGTCAGCCAAAGCTTTCCGGATCGGCCCATGTTAACAATCTCCATCAAGAACCGAGTCAACAATGTCCACCCGATTCCGATCACGGCACTTCTCATTCCATAAATGAAAATATACATACTGCCACTTGGTTGTTTTATTCAACAACAATCAAACATTGAGGAAAGTATCTTCGCTCAATTTATTCCAATGCAGAAATAGCAAATTTCTTTTAGCTCCTCAAGACTGCAGAAACTGAATTTCAGATTGAGGTGCATCAACTGGAGTGAACCTTTCAATGTCTTTCCACTGCATAGATAGAGGAACTGAGAAAGCATTTACAATTCTTCACTGGCCAGACATCCACCTTTAAAAATACAAAATGCCATTTTAACAATGTTTTCTGCGGACACATCTTGACTGCTCAGAACGCTAATGAGTACACTCTGCAGGTTATAAGCTTATAGACAGCAATCTGATGGAGAAAATGTTCAATTATATACCACCACTAAATATTCTCATCGGCAAACTTCATACAGTAAAATAATTCAAATTATTCCATCCTTGCTTATCTAATATTATTTAATTTAATATCTTTGTGTGGTTGTTCCAAATAGAGGATTATATAAATTAAACATGAATGAGAAAAATAGGATCATTTCAAATTTCATATCAGGTGCAGTTATTCTGATCTACAAATGGCACCCTTACAGCAAGAGACTTGCAGAAATCCTCAGCTAGAGAGAGTTAAATATAAAAAGCTCTAGTAATACAAAGCAAAAAATGTGATTCTAAGGGAGAAATAAAGTGATGTTCAAGTGTGGCCCCTTCCATCTTTAGTTTGGAAAACTGCACTTTTTATTAGAGGCAACTTAACGATGGTGCTCTAAATTACGATGAGTTTCGATAGTTTCTCATTATCTTCTCTGTCTCTACTGGCAGGAGGATCAATAGCCAGCAGATACAATTTTAAGATGATTGTTTAACAAAAGGGAATGTCTTAGATCAAACACTGGGAATCCTGATCATGGGCAAAGCACTGCCTGGAAGGGCAGTGAAAGTGTATTCAGCAATTTCCAAAAAAAACATTGGGTAAGTCCATCCAAAAGAAAACATTATACAGCTACAAAGAAAGGGAAGTTTTTTTTAGCTAGTCAGATAGCTTTCAAAGAGATGTCACAGGTACCTTGTGGCCATGGTCATTGCTTGGATTGTTATGCGATCAAAGCGGCAATTTGCAGATCAAAATAAATGCATACCTAACATTAAATTTGTAATGATACATTTGTCTGACACATTTCTAACTTGGATAATTTTCTCTGATGAAATAATAACTGCTTATCTCCTTTCACATAAGAGATATACTGAGTTATTTCCAACAAATTGTTTTAATTTTGGACAATCTTCCAATTGGGATGACCACAAAGTACTAACATTGTATTAAATAAGCAGGGATTTGACAATTTGAGAATTTCCACTGCAGATTTACACTTTCATTTGAAGATCCTGCAAGAATGGATTTCAAAATGAAGTAAATTACAAGGTGCTGCCTATAACTTGCTAAGAAATTAATAAAGATACACGGAAAAATGAAATTGCACGTACATAGCAAAAATTCACTTATGGTTGAAAACTAGAACTCGATTACCCAAGAGTGATTTGACAATAAATTCCTAAATTCAATGCACATGTACCACGAGACTCAAAAATATACTCAGTTTGAGATTGCTTTGCTGGAAAAGTACAGGTCAGGCAGCATCCAAGGAGTAGGAAAATCGACTACTTTCGGGCATTAGCTCTTCATCAGGAATCAAGGGCTCTGGCCCGAAATGTCGATTTTCCTGCTCCTCGGATGCTGCCTGACCTGTTGCGCTTTTCCAGCAACACACACACAACTCTGATCTCCAATATCTGCAGACCTCACTGTCTCCTCAAAAATATGCCCAGTCTATACTGTTGTAAGATATACTAAAATGAACAAAAAGGTCATCTGTACAGGTGACTCAATGAGTCCATTACATCTCAAGTCACTTCCAAACCTTGTTTCCAAATGTTAGTCACTAATAGCAATTTCAAGATAGATATTCATTTTCATTATTTCAATTCAGAGGCAGCTGAATTAACCTACGTCAATAGAGTAAAATTAAAGTACTTAATGACCTTCAAAGTTGATACCGATAGCTCATAACCAGGCTTTTTGAATAAACAGTCCCAAAGTTTGTGAGTAACTGATAGCAGGCATTAGCTTTCTCACATTAACAAAAGATTTAATTTATTAATGATACAGTAGCTTTAGCAAAGTTAAACTGCAAAGTAATCTAATAAACATGATTTAAATCAAATCTCCTCTAAATGTAGCCCGCACTCATACAGAAACAGATTCTCTGAGATAAAACAAAACGAAAAAATAAATGAGATGTAAATGGACAATTACTCATGCATGATCCATGAACTGTAATGATTAAATGTCCAAGATTCAAAAAAGAATTATGCAAGAGGTGAGACACAAGCAACTTCTTAACACCAAGACAACACTTGACTAAATGTGGTATCAAGGAAGTCCAGAAAATTTGTAGTTTCTGGGAAACTGGGAAAAAAAAACCCACTGGCTGAAGGTATACATGGCACAAAGGAAGACAGTCGCAGCAGTTGGTAACTAATCAGCTCAGGCCCAGGTGACCACTGCTGGAGATCCTCAAAGTAATGCCTTAGTCCCAATCATTTTAAGGTGCTTCCCTATGTTACGAAGTCAGAAATAGGGATGCTTTATGTTTTCATTTCCATTCAGAACATCTCAAACAATAAAGCAATTGGTCCTGCATTCAGCAACACTTGAAGCAATATTCAAAGTTGGGCTGCTAAGTAGCAAGGCACCGCCCATCGTTTATCATTAGAATCTACTACGGTAGCCTTCTCCATTAAAGCTTGCCTAGCCTTCCTTCAAATGTATGGATGCACACAGCCACAAGCTCTACATTCTCAGTATTCTTTGGGTAAAGAGGTTTCTTCTGAATACCTTATTGCCTTTTCTGGGGGGTAGAGGGGGATTATTTTTGTTCGATGAGACTAGCTTTGTGCTCCAAATAGTGCTTCACTAAGTAGGAGATCAAGGAGCCGACACAAAGATGGTCTCACCTCAGAAGTTAATCATCTCAGTCGAAGGATATAATGACCAAATCATTTTCAAGAGCATCTTCCATACCCACTACCATGTAGAAAGACAAGCACAGCAAATACATGAGAACTCAACCTCCTGCAAATTCTTCTCCAAGCAACAAAACCATCCTGGCCTCTTTGAACTGCATCGCCACGCCTTCACAGCCCTGAGTCAAAAGCCTAGAAATCCCTCCATAACAGCTGTATTGGTGTGCCTACACCACACGGATTGCAGCAATTCAAAAAGACAGTGCATCACCACCTCAAGGGCAGGGAGGGGCACTAAATGTTGGCTCAAAAAACGATCTATCCTGCAGAAAAAATTTAATAGTAGTAGTATCAGGAAAATTCAGGTAGCAACGAATGCAACTGTAAATAAGTATCAGTGCACTATAGTCACATCAATTAAGGAAAATGGATATCTAATATATCAGAATAAGTTGGACATTTTTGATTTTCATCTTAATCTCCACCTAGCTCAGAAAATGTAGCAAGGAAGAAACATTTGGTTTCCATCACTGGAACACAGTTCAGACTCTGATCACCCTATGCACATTACAACATTTTTTTTTAAAACAAAGTTGTCAACACCATTTGCCATCATCTCCAGGTACTTCACATCACAACTTTCTTTACAGTTGCATCAGCTTGGGCTTGGTGAGATTGAGAAATTGAATAAAGAGCTCTGACCCCAAGTTACTCTCACTTCTTCAGAGCCTGCAAGGTAGCAATACTGTCACTGGGCTGAGAAAAAGTGTCCATTGTAGGTGGCCATCTAAGAAAGGTACATAGTTGTGGATGAGCACAGGAGAAAGTGTGTTATGAAAGATGTACTTCATCTTTAATACAAGCGTTTGCTGATACACTTGAGAACAGATGCCAGGCACTGTCTGTAAAGCCAACATTTCGGTTAACACAGTCAAACTTGCATTTCCATCACAATACAAGTTTTCAGCTCAGTAAGCAAGGAAGTTTGGATAAAGACCAATTTCACTGCTCATCACAGAAGGAGAATTTAAACTTCAGCTACTCTAAACTCTAGGCTGTTAACCTGCAGCTGTAACTTACCCAAGGCAGAATCTGCTGCTCTACAGATTGCAGCATTAAGAGCAGGAAATAAATTCTCTTCAATATAGGAATGTGACCAGCACACTTAATCCTCATCATTCCCAACTTTAACTGTAAATACAACTGGGGTGGGTTCTTTGAAATACAAATACAAATACAAATATTTTACTTTAGTTTAATTAAGTCAATAATCAAAATTCCACACATCCTTGAAAGTAAATGTTAAATATATTCAGAAGGTTTTGACATATGGGTGCTCATTTTTTACTACCTCTGGCTACCTTTAAATGGATTGAAAAGGTCTAGAGAGCCAGTGGGTAGTTCACGGTAAAAACACTGCTGTGGTCTGAAGTGACACATAGGTCAGAGCAGTTAGGATTGCAGACTGCCTTCCCGAAAGGAATTAGTGAACCAGTTAGGTTTTATGACAATTGACAATGGTGACTATTATACTAGCCTTTTTTAAAAATTTCTAGATTTTTACTGAATTCAAATTTCACTATCTGCAATGATGGCATTTGAACCTACGTTCCAAGAACACTAGCCTGTGACTTTGGATTACTGGCTCACTGGTATTATCAATACATCACCTTCTCCCTTGAACCATACCCCAAACATAAAGATGCATGAAACAGCAGCTCAAAAGTGTTTCACGCTGCAATCCTGAATATCTTGAAAATAAATATTCTGAAAAATATTTGAGGACCAAATTCTATTATATTTGCCCTCTTCTAGAAAACTGCATCCAAGCCCTTCCAAAGGCGTCATCCATAAATAATTGGAAAACATTGTGCGACCTTTTATGCTCTTTGTGCTGATAATTATTTAATGTGCCTTTCCACCTTTAACTATAGACTGTTCATCATATGAATCACTGAATGCATAAAATTTGAAAAGCATTCAAAAATCCAGGCATTTTCTAGTAATGGGGAGAGAAAGGTAAGAATGCTAAATTTCAAAAAACTCCCCGTTGAAGAAGCCATGACACACTTAGAAGTACATACATTTTAAGGAAAGTTTAAAGAGACATAAGATGTTAATTCAACATTTTCAGTGATGGTGAATAATTCAAAAATTAATGTTCCTCGAAATGTTAGGAGACTTGAAAACTCCATTATCACACTTTAAGAAGCCTAATATAAATAATTACAAATCTGGATAGTCTAACCAGATAAAAAGCACTGAACTGAAAGCCACCTTATCAAACCATGATTGAAGGTCATACACACTTAATATAAATCTGGCTAAAAATGCTACAAAAGTGCACTGTATAATCTCCACACCAATACCTTCGTCATTGACATTAGAGATGATGTACAAACATAGGAAAAGGTCTCATCTTTAATCTTGAAACACTGATATACTGCACAGCGACAGGACCAATACATCTCAGTGACATCAACTTCAACTTCACTAGTTTCCAAATCTCCCCTCTCCCCACCTCATCCCAGATCCAACCCTCCAAATCAGCACCGCCCTATTGACCTGCCCTACTTCTCCATCTTCTTTCTCACTTATCCGCTCCACCCTCCCCACCAACCTATCACAATTAGCCCCCGACCTACATCCACCGATTGCCTTCCCACCAACCTTCTCCCCCGCCCCATCCCCACCAACCTAATTATCTCATTCCCCCTACACATTCCCAATGAAGGGCTTATGCCTGAAACAACTCTCTTGCTCCTTGGATGCTGCCTGACCTGTTGTGCTTCTCCAGTGCCACACGTTTTGAGTCTCCCTATTTATAGAGTAAAGCAAGAGTTAACACATTAACAAATCACCTCTATTGACATTTCGGTTGGTAAACAGCCATGTAAAGAGTTCAAAATCCAAATCTTTAGTATCTCCAAGACCCCTTTTACTAAACATTAAGTTCAAGTTCACACTTTACATTTACTCAGCCACTATGCATGCAGCAGCTTGCCAAAGCATCAGTGTTTAGAAATTCCATGTATTTAGATTGGAATTGGGAACGTAGGGTGGTTGTTGACCTAAGATCGCAAACTGATATTGAATTTATGCACTTCTGTCCTGATGTTTATTTCAACTCATTCCAATATCCTTCAATATTGTTGACAGATTTAATTGTTTTATATTCAATCTAACTTCCCAAAGACTTTGGCACTACATAGATATTTTGCTTCCTTTTTTTTACTGCTTGTCTTGTTACTTTGGGAAAGGGGAAAAAGAATTGCAGGGATTGGCACAATTGAAATATGGAGCTTATTCAAGGAACAGCTACTGCGGGTCCTTGATAAATATGTACCGGTCAGGCAGGGAGGAAGTTGTCTATTGAGGGAGCCATGGTTTACTAAAATTGAATCTCTTGTCAAGAGAAAGAAGGCAGCTTATGTTAGGATGAGTCATGAAAGCTCACTTCGGGCACTTGAGAATTGCAGGTTGGCCCGTAAAGACCCAAAGGAGAGAGCTAAGAAGAACCTGGAGGAGACATGAGAAGTCATTGGCAGGTAGAATCAAGGAAAACCCTAAAGCTTCCTATAGGTATGTCATGATAAAAGAACAACCAGAGAAAGATTAGAGCCTATCAAGGAAAATAGTGGGAAGTTGTGTGTAGAGTCAGAGGAGATAGGGGAAGTGCTAAGTCAATACTTTTCATCAATATCCACACAGGAAAAGGACAAATGTTGTCAAGGAGAATATTGAGATAAAGGCTACTAGACTAGATAGGATTGATGTTCGCAAGGAGGTGTGAGCAATTCTAGGAAGAGTGAAAATAGATAAGTCCCCTGGGCCGGATGGGATTTACCCTAGGATTCTCTGGGAAGCCAGGGAGGAGATTACAGAGCCTTTGGCTTTGATCTTTATGTCGTCATTGTCTACAGGAAGTGCGGATGACAATCAGGTCAGTGGAGTTGTGGACAGTACCAAAGGATATTGCAGGTTACAGAGGGGCATAGATAAGCTGCAGAGGTGGGCTAAGAGGTGGCAAATGGAGTTTAATGCGGAAAAGTGTAAAGTGATTCACTTTGAAAGGAGCAACAGAAATGCAGAGTACTGGGCTAATGGCAAGATGCTTGGTAGTGTCGATGAGCAGAGAGATCTCGCTGTCCATGTACATCAATCCTTCAGAGTTGCCACCCAGGTTGGTAGGGTTGTTAAGAAGGCATACAGTGTGTTAGCTTTTATTGGTAGAAGGCTTAAGTTACAAGGTAATGCTGCAGCTGTACAAAACTCTGGTGTGGCCACACTTGGGAGTATTGCTTACAGTTCTGGTCACCGCATTGTAGGAAGGATGTGGAAGCTTTGGAAAGGGTGCAGGTGAGATTTACTGGGATGTTGCCTGGTATAGAGGGAAGGTCTTATGAGCAAAGACTGAGGGACTTGAGGCTGTTTTCGTTAGAGAGGAGGTTGAGAGGTGACTTATTTGAGACATATAAGATAATCAGAGGGTTAGATTGGTTAGACAGCAAGAGCATTTTTCTTCGGATGATGATGGCTAGCACTAGGGGACATAGCTTTAAATTGAGGGGTGATAAATATAGAACAGATGTAAGAGGTAATTTCTTTACTCAGTAGTAGGGGCATGGAAAGTATGTCTGCAACTGTAGTAGACTCATCAACTTTAAGGGTATTTAAATAGTCATTGGATGGACATATGGATGAAATAGTGCTGAATAAATGGGGTTCAGATTGGTTCCACAGGTCAGTAATCTTTGGCCCTCAATGTTGCAGAGTGGTACTGGAATAACTTGCCTACTGGTAGAAAGAGATCCATTAAGTCTGTCAAAATGTAACTAGATGAATTCTTGAGACTACTAGCCAGTCAGTCCCAAGATTGTTTCACTTGGAGATACCAAGTATTAAATGGAAGCAAAGGTAATTAACTAAACTAGCAAGGCATGAATGTGCATCAGTACAAAAAAGCTGAAACATTTATCTGCATACAGCTATGATTGTGCTTCAGTGAATAAAGTGAAGGGGTGCATTCTATTGCAAGATCAGACTATTTGTTGTGTCACCCTCTCTGTTAGGGGAGGTATAAATGACGCTACTAAATAATAACTGCCTGCAGAGAGACCACATGTTAAGTCTTAATCCACAAAATTCTTCAGTGGATCCCCTTGCCCCATTAACTGAGGGTCACAAAAGGCTCACAACACTGTCGATTAATTAAGATCCTGGAATTTCTAAACTAACACGGTTACAGAATCACAGAGGCTAAAAAGGAAGCTATTCAGCTCATCATATCTGTGCTCATTCTTGGAAAAAGCCATACAAATGTGTCTCATGCCTCTGCTGCTTCTCCATACCTTGCAACTTCTAATCATTCAGGTAATGATGCAATTTCCTTCTGATAACAGATTCAACAAAAATTTCCATCAACAAGCATTTCATTCCAGATTATAACATCAGCCATTTTTGTTAATTACCTTAAACTGTATTGTTTAATTTTTAATTAGTTTGTCCCTAATTATTCTATTAAAACTCATGAATTTCAAGTGCTTTATTTAGATCTCCTTTTAACCTCACCTCCTCTTTAATGTAGATGTAAGGAGCACAGTGACAGCTCACCACCACTGTTCCAAGTCAAGAAGTGATGGAAGAGAAAAAGGTGAGTTAGTTAACACTTCTCACATTTAAAAATATATAAAGCACCACTGCTCTAAATCACATAACTGTTCCATTCCATTGTGGCTTCAGTTTGTTTGCCAAATCCAAAGTGTTATAATCCCAGCTGATGTTACTGTTAGACAAGTCAGAGCCCAGAATGAAATCTTGCTTGATAGATTTCATTTTAGTGAGCATGACAGTCTTTCATGGAATCATTAGTGCAAACAGCAGATTTTATTTTAACATAAAACAGAAGTTATTACACAAAAGAAATAAGATTAACACAGCTAAATATAACCCTTCATTGTGGATATCTTATGCCCTAACTACTCTTATCAATCTCCTAGACAGGAACTATATCTTGTATGTGGCCAAAATAGGGTCTCCATCAAACTGAGCCCAAAAGCTTTTTGACTAAAATAGAAAAAAACTTAGCTCATCCTAGATTCTGCTACAGCTACTGATTTAACGTTTTGTCACTATTTCATAAACTCCACAATATAAACAAACTTCTATTAACACTTCGGGATCCTTGCAGTCACCTGCCATGGTATACATTGATTTAAAAGTTATAGCTCTGGAAGGACTGGATTAATTTCCAAACCTCCTTCAGAAAATAAACCAACACCCATGAAATCTCATACCCTTGATCACAAAAGTAGTTTAATATGTAGAACAGCTTACAGAATTTACTTCATGAATCAATTCCATACAAGTCGTCTGAGGTTATCCAGATCTTTATATTTTATTCAGCAAAGTTTTCCTCCAACATTAGTACAAGATTACTACTATTTCCCAAGTCCATTCTTTTCAACTTTCTGACAATTTCACACCAGACAAAACTGACCTGCTTTAGAAAAACAGACTGCACTTATAGAGTAATAGAGATGTACAGCATGGAAACAGACCCCTCGGGCCAACCCGTCCATGCCGACCAGATATCCCAACCCAATCTAGTCCCACCTGCCAGCACCCGGCCCATATCCCTCAAACCCTTCCTATTCATATACCCAGCTAAATACCTTTTGAGTGCTGCAATTGTACCAGCCTCCACCACTTCCTCTGTTATATCCTTCCCCTTTCACCCTCAACCTATGCCCGCTGGTTCTGGACTCCCCGACCCCAGGGAAAAGACTTTGCCTATTTACCCTACCCATGCCCCTCATAGCTTTGTAAACCTCTATAAGGTCAACCCTCAGCCTCTGACGCTCCAGAGAAAACAGCCCCAAGCCTGTTCAGCCTCTCCCCATAGCTCAAATGCTCCAACCCTGGCAACATCCTTGTAAATCTTTTCTGAAACCTTTCAGGTTTCACAACATCTTTCCAATAGGCAGGAGACCGGAATTGCACGCAATATCCCAATAGTGGCCTAACTAATGTCCTGTAAAGCCGCAACATGACCTCCCAAATCCTGTACTCAATACTCTGACCAATAAAAGAAAGCATACCAAACGCCTTCTTCACTATCCTGTCTATCTGCAACTCTACTTTCAAGGAGCTATGAACCTGCACTCCAAGGTCTCTTTGTTCAGCAATACTCTAGGACCTCACCATAAAGTGTTTAAGGTCTGCTAAGATTTGCTTTCCCAAAATGCAGTACCTCACATTTATGTGAATCAAACTCCATCTGCCACTTCTCGGCCCATTGGCCCATCTGATCATGATCCCGTTGTAATCTGAGGTAACCCTCTTCGCTGTCCACTGTACCTCTAATTTTGGCATCATCTGCAAACTTACGAACTGTACCTCTTATGCTCGCATCCAAATCATTTATGTAAATGACAAAGTAGAGAACCCAGCACTGATCCTTGTGGCACTCCACTGGTCACAGGCCTCCAGTCTGAAAAACACCACCCTCGGTCTTCTACCTTTGAGCCAGTTCTGTATCCAAATGGCTAGTTCTCCCTTTATTCAGTGAGATCTAACCGTGCTAACCAGTCTCCCATCGGGAACCTTGTCGAATGCCTTACTCAAGTCCATATAGATCACATCTACCACCCTGCCTTCATCAATCCTCTGTTACTTTTTCAAAAAACTCCATCAAGTTTGAGAGACATGATTTTCCATGCACAAAGCCATGTTGACTCTCCCTAATCAGTCCTTGCCTTTCCAAATGAAGCCCTAACTGGGATGATCAGAAAACTGAAGGATTCAAATCAGCTTTCCCAATAATGCTGCAACTTTTCCAGAGACACCATGCCCAACTGATGATTCAATTTGATTTTATTGTCACATGTACAGTGAAAAGTTTCATTTTGTGTGCAGTACTGGCAAATCATACCAAAGTGCATAAGGGTAAGAGAACCAAGTGAGGAATGCAACGTAACAGCTACTGAGAAGGTACACAAGGAGTAACACCAATATTAAATGTGAAATTTGAGATACTCATTTGGAAGTCGAAGAAAGTGGGGAAGAGCTATTCTTGAATCTGTTATGTTAACTTGCAATTAAAAGGTCAATGGACAGTAAAATGAGGTTTTTAACAACTATTTCTTAAATAGTATGTCAACAGGAACTTCAATAAGAATTCATTAAGGACTCTAATTTAGTTTTCAATTAGATGCAATCAGCATCTTATTTTCCCATGTCATTCCTGGGTCAAAATACCACTTTTAATTAATATGACTTCTCATACCAATTCAGCCAGGTCTTGCCTGTCACTAGATTCACAATATCAACAGCAGAAGAATTGAGAAGTGACTATTTTGGGGCAACACTAAGCAAAATAAAACACAACACTGCAAACAGCAAGTGTGAAGTATACTGCAAAATGTTCCAAGTGTCAAAATCCTATTTTAGGAAAGCTCCGTTCCTCCAGCAGCCTGCACAGCAAACAATGCTCCAACTAAGAATGATTAGCAGATGGCTTCTCAGTGGAACTCACTTTAGCACATAGCATAGAACCTGTAATAATTCAAATCTCTACAGTGCTCTCCTCACCTTTCCTGATCAGACGTGCATACAAGTTTGTTATAAAACAATTGAGACCTTAAAATACTTTTGTTCAGTTTCTTAGAACAATTCTTTTCCTTTAAACCAGCAAGTGACAATTATACTACTAGAACTAGTGGCTTGGAAAATTTACTGAACTTAACAGTATGAGGAAGCTGAATGAACATGTCTAGTCAATACAGAAGTAGTTAAGATTAATGACCATTGCTACTGGTATTAATTCAGCTTTTGCATTATGGGGCACAGCAATTTCTTCAGCCTAATGCTTTAGGATCATTCTTCAGAATTGTAGCACCACCCAAAATTAAATGAAATAAATTAAATATTAAATTTAATAATGATTTTTGATGATGAATAGATAGTAATAAATGTATTAATAGGCACTGCTTAGTTTAAAAATGTCTTTAGGAATCAAATAGGGAGTTCAGGATACAGCTGTGTTAAAACCACATGAAGTAACAAGAAAGCAGATTGACATATGAAGCAGTAGTGTCTAAAATGTTAACTAACAAGCTGACAGCGTGACAGCTGCTGTTAAATGTATTTTTATATTGCCATTTTTCTTCATTTGCAATACATGATTCTTTGGCAACAGAAAGCTGGCATATTTTAAAAAAATAAAGATAGAGCAAGTTAACAATACTGTATTTCAAACAGACTATTACAGTCACTCAATCAACGTCTTCCAATTTGAACATGAATTGCACTAACTGTCAAATCCACTTCAAAATCTAGGCTGTGCTTTCCTACTTACTCAGTACATTTAACCAAAGTCGAAAGGACTCTAGCAACTCGCTAACAGCATTGTGGGTCTAAATACTCCAAATGGTCTGCAGCAGTTCATGGCAGCACCTCACCACCACTGCATCAAGGCCAACTCGGATGGGCAATAACTGCCGTCTCAGTGGTATCAACAGCCCACGATTGAGTGGAAGAAACAAACACTGCACATAAACAATAAAAAATACATAATATGCTGAAGTTTCAAGTACAGTGCTTGATTGAGGTGGAATTTTCAGCAACCCAATGTAATTTCAATCAAGACATGTTTCTTCAATTGTTTTCACAAATTATTTAGAATGTCAGCTTAAGAGAAAGAACCAACTCTTATTATAAACACATTATAACATTTATCAGATTTTAAAAACCTGGAATTTGCCTTAAGTTATAAATAATTTGTCTAAGGATAGGATTAGATAAATTGCTCTCAAGTTCTTCAAGTATATACAAATTTAAATTAACATGCAGAAATAACTGCACAAAATCATTTTCTTAAAAAAACCAATCACTAGCTTAGTGGCATAAACTTACTGGACATTGCAATAATAGAAAATGCCAGGTTATCAAAAATCTGAGTTCTCAATCCAGAGCACTGACTTGGGTAGCCAAATGGTACCAATGACAGGATTCCAGAATTGTGCCAAAAAAATACACTTTTCTATACTACATATGTGCATAAACATTCTCTCCCCAGTAGGGCCTGGCATGATCAACATTCCACTGAAGTAATGGAAAAGGGATGGCAGAACAGTTTTGATAAATCTAAAGGCATGTCAAGAGCAGCCAGTACCACCCACAAGCATATTACAGGATGAATTAAGGAGGGAAGAGTGCAAATATTGTAAGATAACAGTAAACAGTCAGCATTTGTGAATAGAAAATACAAGCTATTGGTTTACTTAGTGCACATTTATATGAAACAGGTCAGTCAGCATTAATTTTTCTCATAGTGATTGCAATATCTGTACAGTTGCATCAGAATGAAAAGATCATCTACCCAAGATGTAAAACCTTTCTTTCCCAAGAGATGCTGCCTGACACAAGTGCTTCCAGCATCTTACATTTTAAGAAAAAACAGAACATTTGAAGAGCACAGAAGATACAACAGAAGGTGCCATCAGTTTTGTGATCCAACAATCAAATGTCAATTGGCTGCTATAATCAATGAAAATTAACAGTTTTTTTGGGGGGGATTATTATTTTTAAACACAAAGTAGTCAGGATATTTCTTCTTTCTCTGGATACATTGATATTTCTATATTGCTAGTGACAAAATAGCTTAGTAGCATAGGTATATTGTGTTTTGCAGCAGCAATAAGTAAATGTTTCACACTCGACACATTCTCTCATTCAGGTGAAACAAGAGGATAACGTCACCATTATACAACTTGCTCATTTAATTGATAGCAAGATATATAGGTGTAACAAGCAATAATGATTGCTGCATTATCCTGAAAAACGTGGGTCTTTTTTAGTACAACAACAAGCGTAATTCAAATTCAATAGCCAGAGTTAACAATCCAATATCCAATACAGGGAGAAAATGAGGATTACAGATGCTGGAGATCAGAGTCGAGAGCATTGTTCTGGAAAAGCACAGCAGGTCAGGCAGCATTCCTGATGCCTTTCATCAGGAATCCTGATGCCCGAAACATAGATTCTCCTGCTCCTTGGATGCTGCCTGACCTGCTGTGCTTTTTCAACAGCACACTCTCGACCCTAATATCCCCCCCCATCCCATCTAAATCAGACTACTCACCTGGTTAACCTCTCCTTCGAGCCTCGGAGGCCGAATGCTGGATAGGTGGATGGTCTTTTGTTCACCTGAATTCAACTTTACCACCATTGCATCTGCATTCACGATTTGCATAACCTGAAACAAAAGAACAGATAATGGGATTATTTCAACAGACTGACTATTCTGTGCAATGTTCATTATGCATTCAGAACATCTGCAACATACATTTAATACTATTAAGAGCACCAGATACTTTTAATGGCTGTACAAATTATTTTCCAGCTGAAGATGAATCTAAGCTTCCAGCTCTACCAGAGTAACTGTTTTCATACCTCTTTTCCTTTCAGACATTCCTGAAGAATGACTTCATTAATTAAGTGTTTGGTCACCTTTAATACTATCTTATGTTGCTCAATGGCAAATGGTTTTGTATTACACTCCTGTGAAACTTCTTGGAGTGTTTTACTACTCTAAATCATTTGAGTTGGTTTTCCACTATTTGGCATTACAATAGTCAAAATACCATGGAACGATAATCATTAACTGCAGTACAGAAATATTGGGAATAGTCAAACATACCAAAATAAAAGAATTACACTCTTACTGTCCAACTTGCAAATACCTAGAGATTGTTTGTCCTAAACAAAGTCACTATGTGGCACTCAATCAAACACATAGATCTAGACCCAATGTAGCAGCCACTACAACAAACAACGGGAACTGGCAACTGAGAGCAGCAGGAACAGAACCAAATAAATTTCAGAAGGCACACTACAGCAGTGCAGTGCTTCATAGGAGGCTCAAAAACACTGAAGATGTCACCCAGACAGGGGATGAAACAATACTTAAAGTATTCATCCCAAATACACACAAGCCTACTGCCATTATAAGTGCCCACTGTGATCAATCCATGCATGCAGAATTGTACATCACACCAACTGAGAAATACAGCTCTTGAAGTTCTACATTGTCCTCTTATTGGTTATGGAGTTCTACTGCGAGAATGTGACAGAGGCCATAGAATAAGTATCCAATTCCTGCAGCAGGTTTCTTAATAATTGGATTGGAGTCAATCAAATTGGCTGAAGGTTGGCATCTTGAACACTGGAGACCTCTGAAAGGAGTCAAGTACATCATTCACTCAATACTTCTGGCTTAAGATTCATGCAAATTCTTCAGCCTTGCCTTTTGCCCTAATGCACTGTGTTCCTCACCATTTCTACTTGGAGAAAGTGAGGACTGCAGATGCTGGAGATCAGAGCTGAAAATGTGTTGCTGGAAAAGCGCAGCAGGAGAATCGACATTTCGGGCAGAAGCCCTTCTTCAGGAATGAGGAAGGGCTCATTCCTGAAGAAGGGCTCATGCCCGAAACGTCGATTCTCCTGCTCCTTGGATGCTGCCTGACCTGCTGCGCTTTTCCAGCAACACATTTTCAGCCACCATTTCTACTTAGTTTGGTTTTTAATGTCCATCACCATTGAAAACTGGATGTGGCAACTGAGCTTTGATCTGTTAGTTATGGGAGCACCTAAAACACATGTGTGCTTTGAAATAAGGCTGCATTGCTGATCAATGCTACTCCAGTGTGCAACTTTAGGTGTGTATGAGCAACTTTGGAGTTTTTGTTTAAAAGAAAACTCAGTGCTGTAGAACACTGGAGATTTACTACTGAATAATTTTTTTTTAAATCAAATCAATAACCACAGCAAGATCTGGACAATATCCAGGTTCGGGCTGACAAGTAGCAAATAACACTCACACCACAGATGCCAGGCAATGAGCATATCCAACAAAAGAGAATCTAACCATCACGTCCTGACATTCGATGACAATACCATTACTGGACCCTCCGCTATCAACATCCTGGAGGTTACCATTGAACAGGAACAGAACTGGACTGGCCATATAAATACAGACTAGAGGCTTGGAATACTATCGTAAAGACATCTTCTCGTGACACTGCCAAAGCCAGTTCATGACCTACAAGGCGCAACTCAGTACTATAATAGAATACTCACCACATGCTTAGATGAGTGCAGCTCTCATAATATTCAACAAACTTAAAAATCCAAAACAAGCAGCCCACTTGAACAGCACCACATTCACAAACATTCACTCTCTCCACCAATGTTCAGTAGCAGCAGCGTGCCATCGACAAGATATACTGCCCAGAACTTTACCAAGACTCATTAGACAACACCTTCCAAACACAGGACTATCATCTAGATGGGCAAGGGCAGCAAATTCACAGGAACACCACTGACTGCAAATTCCCCTCCAAGCCACTCGCTACCCTGACTTGGAAATACATCATTATTTCTTCAGTGCTGCGGAGTCAAAATCTGAAACTCACTAACAGCATTGAGAGGCAGATGGCTTAGTGGTATTATTGCTGGACTGTTAAACCAGAGACCCTCTGGGTGTTCAGAGTCTTGTAACCATCTGACTTCTCCAACACTGAATTAAGGAGGTTTGTTGAAAGCAATATTTTACTTTTTCTTTCCTCCTAGGTTCCACAAAAATATTGAAACAAAGGTGATTCTCTACTGTTTCTCTCATCTGTCCTGTAGATTCCACAACCAATAATATCAGTGATTCCTTAAACTTATTTAATCAGGTGCAATGACTAAGACAGCAAAAGGTTGGATCTTTCTTCTTGAGGTTTTCTATATTTCATTCTTGGTATCTCAGCCTCTCTTGGGTGTGAACTATGGAATGTCAGACAGCAAAATTCTACAATGAGTGCTTGGGAGGCATCTTCGCCTCTCAAGATATGGTTATTGCTGACAGTAGTTTTATTAATTTTTTTATATAGAAAAATGTAAAAATAATCTGAGAGAAGATCTTTTTAAAGGAGTAGTTACCGCTTTTTAAATGATTTCGAATACAAATGTTGGGGAGTTGTTTAGTTCAGAGGTGATGATGCAATAGTGACACCATACTTTATGGCAATGTTGTAAATATCTTTAACTGTAAGTTGATATTCCCACTGCCTCAGTGCCAATATCTTTGGGTAATGTAGAAGATGAGTCTTCCACGGCCTTTATAATGGTTAATTTATTGGAAGATACTCAACCCGATTTTTGGCTTTGCCTGTCTTGTGCTTCTCACTTCTTTCATGCTGTGATTCATTGTGTATATTCACCATCAAGAATGGCCACTTTGATGACTTGGAGGGTTTGTGGCATCTATAGATTTGTAATGCAGCGGAGGCTGCCAAGCAAGGCAAAAAGAAGGAAGAGTGCCCTCAGCTGATTCAGAAAGGGAAAAGTCTCAGAAAGCCCTTTCTAATCCTTGAAATCGAATGAATGAGTCACAAGAAATTACCATGATTGAAAGATATTTTGTCCAGTTTATCCATTTGATTTTTTTGTGACTGTGATGCACTGAGGAAGTGATTGCCTAGTGGAATTATCACTATACTACTAATCCAAGTAACTTTGTGGGAAAATGTGTTTGAATTCTGCCATAGTGGATGGTAGAATTTGAATCAATAAGAATCTGGAATTAAGACTAACTCACTATGAAACCATCGTCCATTGTTGTGAAAACCGACCTGGTTTACTAATGTCCTTTTCAGAAGAAAACTGCTATGGTTGCTTGGTCTGGTCTACATGTAACTCTAGACCCACTGCAATGTAGTTGACACTTAACTGTCCTCAGGGCCATAAATGCTGACCTAGCCTGAGGCAGCCACATCCCATGAATAGAACAAAGAAAATTACTACATAGGACAGGTCCTCCAAGCCTGCGCCGATTCCGATCCCCTATCAAAACCTGTCGCCTATTCTCTCAGGGTCTGTATCCCTCTGCTCCCTGCCCTGTGCATGCCGTTCCTGACTCATTACAAGACTCATTCCTGGGTTCCATAACCTAAGCTGGCATTCCAGCAGAGGAATACTATCAGAAGAGCCACATTTTAGTCATGGTGCTAAAGGCAGGCAATGTTTGTCTGTTCCAGTAAGTCAAATATCAAAATTCCATGGCACTTATGAAGAGCTAAAAGTTCTTCCACACCAATCCCAAATTTAAAACATGAACTGACCATCTTCTTATGGCTGTGGAGTTTTGCTATACTTAAAATGACTGGAGTATGATATGACTGCACTTCAAAATAAAGTGATTAACAATTATTCACAATCAACAAGGCACAACATAAAATACAAAATTTCCTGTCTTCACCCCACGATGACATTCCTTCTGAATTGCTGTCAGGTTACAAGAGAACCTGGTTTTGAGTAATGTTGATCTACCATGTCAATTGTTGAGTTTAACAAAATAAATTACAGCTTGTATCTGCTTACCAACTTCCCAAAATGTCAAATGGGTTTAAATTGATTGCTTCAGATCTTCAACGGATTCGAACTTTACCAGTGAAGCACCAATTCCTTAATCAGATTTATTGCCTGCGCCATCACAAACTTGCATTTGGTCAATCAATCCTATCTAATTAAACCTCACTTTCATCATTCCCCATCCAAGTGACATGTAAAATATGTGTCAAATCACAAGTCCTTCACTCCACCTCCAACTCAAGGGCTGGTTGTTAAAACTCATATGAAAAAGATCTAACAGCAAATCAAGTGTGAACTGTACTGTGTAATGAGGTACCAACACCATTATAGAATGGATTGCATCAAATTATTCAACCTTAGTCCAAAAAATTACAATTAGCCTCAGTACAAATGAAATAGGAATGAATGCATAATGAGGTCAACACGCATGTCCATTTCCAAATGCTCTCCAGTGACTACTGCTGTAAAATTCTCACACATTCACAATGAACAAAGTACTCTCAATGTAGAAAGTCATTGTAGCAATTTCGTGAGATTTGGAGAATTTACATATTGGACTATATCACTTTCAAAGGTAGCACGACATTAATTGACGTATTAAGGTAACCACAGTTATCTATGGTTCAACAGCACCCTCTTGTGTCAACACAAACTCCACAGTCTACAAATCTATTTTACTATATTTCAAAGCTCTCCATCGATAAAAATCACAACACCAGGTTCAAGTCCAACACACTAGCTTTCGGAGCGCCGCTCTTTCATGAGGTGTTTGTGGAAGACAATTGTAAGGCACAGAATTTATAGCAAAAATTTACAGTATGATGTAACTGAAATTATACATTGAAAAATACCTTGATTGTCTGTTGAGTCTTTCATCTATTCGAATACCATGATAGTTTCACTTCTTTCATTTGTAAATCACAAAATTTTTTTTTGAAGAAGTTGCATTCTCAGGTTAACTGTAACAATTGGTGTTAGCTGGACAATATATTGACATATTGTTCAACATATTGTCTAGCTAACACCATTGTTACAGTTAACCTGAGAATGCAACTTTTTTTTTAAAAAGTTGAGAGATTTACAAATGGAAGAAGTGAAACTATCATGGCATTTGAACAGATGAAAGACTCAGACAATCAAGGTATTTTTCAATGTATAATTTCAGTTACATCATACTGTAAATTTTTGCAATAAATTCTGTGCCTTACAATTGTGTCGTCCACAACCACGTGATGAAGGAGTGTTGCTCCAAAAGCTACTGTGCTTCCAATTAAACCTGTATGATTATAATCTGGTGTTGTGTGATTTTTAACTTTGTACACCCCAGTCCAACACCAGCATTTCCAAATCATAGAGTTGAGTCACAGATGTACAGCACAGTAACAGACCCTTCGGTCCAACTCGTCCATGCTGACCAGATATCCCAACCCAAGCAGTCCCACTTGCCAGCACCCGGCCCATATTTCTTCAAACCCTTCCTGATCATATCCCCATCCAGATGCCTTTTAAATGTTGCAATCGTACTAGCCTCCATCACTTCCTCTAGCAGCTCAATGTCCTGTACAGCCGCAGCAGGACCTCCCAACTCCTATACCCAATACTCTGACCAATAAAGAAAAGCATACAAAATGCCTTCTTCACTGCCCTATCTACCTGTGACTCCACTTTCAAGCAGCAATGAACCTGCATTCCAAGGTCTCTTTGTTCAGCAACACTCCCCAGGACATTACCATTAAGTCCTGCTAAGATTTGCTTTCCCAAAATGCATTTATCTAAATTAAACTCCATCTGCCACTTCTCAGCCCATTGGCCATCTGATCAAGATCCCACTGTTATCGGAGGTAACCCTCTTTACTGTCCACTACATCTCCAATTTTGGTGCCATCGGCAAACTTACTAACAATACCTCTAATGCTCGCATCCAAATCATTTATATAAATGGTGAAAAGTAGTGGACCCAGCACCGATCCTTGTGGCACTCCACTGGTCACAGGCCTCCAGTCTGAAAAACAACCCTCCACCACCACCCTCTGTCTTCTACCTTTGAGCCAGTTCTGTATCCAAATGGCTAATTCTCCCTGAGATCTAACCTTGCTAACCAGTCATCCATGGGAAACCTTGTCAAACGCTTTACGGAAGTCCATATAGATCATATTCACCATTCTGCCCTCATTAATCCTTTTTGTTACTTCTTCAAAAAACTCAATCAAGTTTGTGAGACATGATTTCCCAAGGACAAAGCCATGCTGATGATCCCTAATCAGTCCTTGCCTTTCCAAATACATGTACATCCTGTCCTTCAGGATTCCCTCCAACAACTTGTCCACCACCGACGTCAGGCTCACTGGTCTATAGTTCCCTTTCTTAAATAGTGGCACTGCATTAGCCAACCTCCTGTCATCCAGCACCTCACCTGTGACTATCAATAATACAAATATCTCAGCAAGGGGCCAAGCAATCACTTCCCTAGCTTCCCAGAGTTCTAGGGTACACCTGATCAGGTCCTGGGGATTTATCTACTTTTATGCGTTTCAAGACATCCAGCACTTCCTCCTTTGTAATAGGGACATTTTTCAAGACGTCACCATCTATTTCCCTACAGTCTATATCTTCCATATCCTTTTCCACAGTAAACACTGATGCAAAATACTCGTTTCATATCTCCCCCATCTCCTGCGGCTCCACGTAAAACATGCCTTGCTGATCTTTGAGGGACCCTATTCTCTCCCTAGTTATCCTATTGTCCTTCAGGGTCAAAACCCTTTGGATTATCCTTAGTTCTATTTGCCAAAGCTATCTCATGTCCCCTTTTTGCCCTCCTGATTTCTCTCAAGTATATTCTTACTGCCTTTATACTCTTCTAAAAATCATTCGATCTATCTTGCCTATACCTGACATCTGTTTCCTTCTTTTTCTTAATCAAACACGCAATTTCTCTATCATCCAGCTTTCCCTACCCCTACTAGCATTTCCTTTCACCCTAACAGGAATATACTATCTCTGGACTATCATTATCTCATTTTTGAAGGCTTCCCATTTTCCAGCCATCTCTTTATCTGCGAACATCTGACCCCAGTCAGCTTTTGAAAGTTCTTGCCTAATACTGTCAAAATTGGCCTTTCTCCAATTTAGAACTTCAACTTTTAGATCTGGTTGATCCTTTTCCATCACTGTTTTAAAACTAGTAGAACTTTGGTCACTGGCCCAAAAGTGCTCCCCTACTGATACCTCAGTCACCTGCCCTGCCTTATTTGCCAAGAGTAGGTCAAGTTTTGCACCTTCTCTAGTAGGTCCATCCACATATTGAATCAGAAAATTTTCTTGTACACACAAATTCCCTTAACACTATGACAGTCCTAGTCTATGTTTGGAAATTAAAATCCCCTACTATAACTACCCTTTTATTCTTACAGATAACTGAGATCTCCTCACAAACCGGTTTCTCAATTTCGCTTCGACTATTAGGAGGACTATAATAAAATCCCAATGTGATGACCATCCCTTTCTTATTTCTCAGTTCCACCCAAATAACGTCCCTGGATCTATATCTGGGAATATCCTCCCTCAGGACAGCTGTAATGCCATCCTTTATCAAAAACTTCACTCCCTCGTCTCTCTTGCCTCCCTTTCTGTCCTTCCTGTAGCATTTGTATCCCGGAACATTAAGCTGCCAGTCCTGCCCGTTCCTGAGCCATATTTCTGTAATTGCTCTGATAACCCAGTCCCATGTTCCTAACTATGCCCCGAGTTCATCTGCTTTCCCTGTTACGCCTCTTGCATTGATATAAATGCAGTTTATCAGTTTTGCCTTGTTCTCTGCTTTGTCCCTGCCTGCCCTGACTGTTTGAATTGCTTCTTTTCTCAACTGTATCAGTCTCAGATTGATTTCTTTCTTCACTATCTCCTTGGTCCCATGCCCCCACCTTAAATTGTTTAAATCCTCCTGAGCAACTCTAGCAAATATCCCTGCCAGCATATTAGTCCCCTTCCAGTTCAGGTGCGATCCGTCCTTCTTGCACCACTTCTACCCCAAAACAGCTTCCAATGATTCAAAAATGTGAATCCTTCTCCCATTCACCAGCTCCTCAGCCATGCATTCATCTGCTCTATCCTCCTATTCCTACCCTCATTAGCTTGCATGACCAGGAGTAATCCAGATATTACTACTATCGAGGACCTCCTTTTTAACTTCTTGCCTAACTCTCTGTAATCTCCCTTCAGAATCTCATCCTTTTCCCTTCCTATGTCGTTAGTTCCAATGTGTACAATGACATCGTGCTGGTCCCTCTCCCCCTTGAGAACATTCTGCACCCTCTGAGACATCCTTGATCCTGGCACCAGGGTGGCAACACACATTGTGATTTTTCGCTGCTGCAACAAAAACATCTGTCTGTGCCTTGAACTAGAGAGTCCCCTAACACAACTGATCTCTTGGAACCTGACGTACCCCTCACTGCATTAGAGCCAGTCTCGTGCGACATTCCCCTGAGAATCCACCCCCTACATTTTCCAAAACATCATATTTGTTTGAAATGGGAATAGCCACAGAAGACTCCTGCAAAACCTGTTACCTTTCCTGGAGTTAAAGCATCTGTGTGACTGTATCTGAGACTTTTCCCCCTTCCTATGACTGCCATCCATCATATCCCCTTGTTCCTCACTGCCTCTAACTGTCTCTCCAACCGATCCATTCGATCTGATAGGATTCACAACCAACAGCATTTATTGCAGATATAATCCTCTAACACGTAATCTCTCCCTAAACTCCCACATTCGACAAGAGGAGCATATCACTCTGCCAGAGGCCATTTTTGCTTCTTCCAAAGTACAGACCCAGAAAATAGCACTGTCTTATTCCTCTACAAAACACTGCTCCAGGCTAACTTAATACTTATTGCTTATACTTAAGAGACCTAATCAAGAGACCTATCTCAATAAAACATATCAAGAAAGCACCCACTCTACTCACTACTGCAGACTTACTGTAAGGCCACACTAAAACATATTCACTTATCGATTTCTGTGCTGTGACAAAACAGGTTCCTCCAAGACTAGTTGTGAATATCACTGTTTATTAATTTCCCCAGGTGCACTCCGATGTCCAGCGATACGTGAATTTAAACAGCAAAGACAGTAACTGCGCAGGTTCACTACTGTGTCAGTTAGCAGTGCAGGTTTCTTTTTTTCTCTCTCTCGCCTGCACTGAACTCACCATGTGCTGCCTTTGTCTGTTTCTCTCCCTTTTAGAAGTGCCGTAATAGAGTCACAGATGTACTGCACAGAAATAGACCCTTCGGTCCAACTCAATGCCGACCAGCTATCCCAACCCAATTTAGTCCCACCTGTCAGCACCTGGCCCATATCCCTCCAAATCCTTCCTATTCATACACCCATTCAGATGTCTTTTAAATGTCACAATCGTACTAGCCTCCACCACATCCTCTGGCAGCTCATTTCATACACATACCACCCTCCGTGTAAAAGCTTCCCCTTAGGTCTCTTTTATATCTTTCCCTTCTCACCCAAAACCTATGCCTTCTAGTTCTGGACTCCCAGAAGCCAGGAAAAAGACTTTTTCTATCTAACCTATCCATGCCCCCTCATAATATGTAAACCTCTATAAGGCCACCCCTCAGCCTCCGACGCTCCATGGATAAAGGCCCCAGCCTGTTGAGTCTCTCCCTGGAGTTCAAATCCTCCAATCCTGGCAACATCCTTGTACATCTTTTCTGAACCCTTTCAAGTTTCACAACATCTTTCCGATAGGAAGGAGACCAGAATTGCACGCAATATTCCAACAGTGGCCTAACCAATGTCCTATATAGCCACAACATGACCTCTTAACTCCTGTACTCAATACTCTAATCAATAAAGGAAAGCATACCAAACGCCTTCTTCACTATCCCATCTACCTGCGATTCCACTTTCAAGGAGCTATGAACCTGCACTCCAAGGTCTCTTTGTTCAGCAACACTCCCTAGGACCTTACCATTAAGTGTATAAGTCCTGCTAAGATTTGCTTTCCCAAAATGCAGCACCTCGCATTTATCTAAATTAAACTCCATCTGCCACTTCTCAGCCCATTGGCCCATCTGGTCAAGATTCCGTTGTAATCTTGTTTTAACTTCTTTGCTTCTCCAAAGTTCCAAAATAATGCAACAGCATTAAAAAAACAGTAAATGCTGCTCCTGGACTTTGACGCTTTAATATTGCAGTATTGAGGTCTGATAGTGCAGTTCTAATTCAAAGATCACTACATAGGTTGCAGCACTTGTTTTTCTTCTTGACCTCAGCCTGTAACATTATCAAATCCACAACACACAAGGTAAATATTCAAACAGCTAAACCAGCTTACTAAAAATTAATACACATACATACAAGTGTTTCACCAATGTGACCCTACATAAGTGCCAAAAGGCAATAAGATAGTACTGTCTCTCTGCAGTGGCCCAGAAAACAAAGTCTTTCTCAAACCACATTCAAGGATATTATGACCAGTGACAGAACAGCAGAAACAAATAATAGCTGGAAATAGTCATGTTGGGAAGCACTTGTGGAGAGAAGAATAAAGTTAAAATTTGAGATCTATGATCTCTCATCTGAACGAACAGTTGATTAAACGGACATCCTGATGAAAAGTTAGAGATAAATTGTTAAGTCTGCCCCTCTCTCCTCAAATCCTTACTCACTTGCTCAGTATTTCCCACATTTCTCCTTGTTGTTCACGTTTTCAATATGCACAGTTTTTTCCTTTTTGTACCAGTATCACGCAGGAGGTTTTATGCTTTTCAGCCCAAGAATACAGTGACTTAACAAAAAGCATTTTTACAAACAGCTCTGCCAGTAAAGATATTCCTCGGTGTTTACAATACTGAGTCAATTCTAATATTATGATGAATTGAGTAAACAAATCAACAATTAAGACTTCATCTTTTTGAGTTAAAATGTTGTGGATTCAGATTACACTACAGGGTCTGGAGTGCAAAATCCAAGTCCTGCATTGTTGGGGATGCTGACTCTCTGATGGAGATCTGATGTGCAAATCGGCATTGTGCGCGCACCATTCTAAGACTTCCTGTTCTTTTGTGAAGCATAAAAATAAGGAGCAAACAATAACTTGCGTAAGTATCAAGAGGCATTTTCAAATGTAGAAAAACTTTGAAGCCATTATACATACATCAGGATCCCTACAAAAAGCAAAGTGAATACCAGGTAAACTTTGATTTGATGCTGGAGAAAGATATGCATATAGAGCTAACCAAAGGAGTCCACAGCTGTTTAAAAAAACACACTAGGGCAATTAACATTTGCTTCAAAAATCAGTAAAAAAAAACAATGCCTCCAGTTAACATCTCATGCAAAGACTGGTCTCTCCCATTACAAAGAATATAGCTGAGTTTGTCTCCTTGCATTCTGGTGTGGTATCACTTCTCAATTCCTTCTGACCCAGGGCAGTACATGAGCAACTGTGTCAAACTTACCATGTGAAGATTAGATTAGATTCCCTACCGTGTGGAAACAGACTCTTCGGCCCAACCAGTCCACACCGACCCTCCAAAGAGTGACTCACCCAGACACATTTCCCTCTGACCTAAAACTATGGGACAATTTAGCATGGCTAATTCTCCTGATCTTTGGACTATGGGAGGAAACCGGAGCACCTAGAGGAAACCCAAGCAGACACGGGGAGAATGTGCAAACTCCACACAGACAGTCGCCCGAGGCTGGAATTGCACCCAGGACCCTGGTGCTGTGAGGCAGCAGTGCTAACCACTGAGCCATTGTGCCGCCCCGATCATCAATTATCAGTAATCTTTGAGAACTTTGAATCTTTACAATTGCATAGAGTTACGATCCCACCCTCTGATGACCTCTTCCCCCGCCTCCAACACACCCCGTGCTGGCCTCTTACTCGCCCTCGATCTCTTCATAGCTAACTGCCGCCGTGACATTGACCGCCTAAACCTCTCCATCCCTCTCACTCACTCCAACCTCTCGCCCTCGGAACGTGCAGCCCACCACTCCAACCCCAACCTCACCATCAAACCGGCAAACGAGGGAGGCGCGATGGTAGTTTGGCGCACTGATCTCTATATTGCTGAGGCTAAACACCAGCTCGCGGACACCTCCTCCTACTGCCCCCTCGACCATGACCCCACCTCCCACCATCAAACCATCATCTCCCAGACCATCCATAACCTCATCACCTCAGGGGATCTCCCATCCACTGCCTCCAACCTCATAGTCCCACAACCCCACACCGCCCGTTTCTACCTCCTGCCCAAAATCCACAAACCCGACTGCCCCGGCCAACCCATTGTCTCAACCTGCTCCTGCCCCACCGAACTCATTTCTGCATACCTTGACACGGTCCTGTCCCCCTTAGTCCAAGAACTCCCCACCTACACCCTCCACCTCTTCCATGATTTCGCTTCCCCGGCCCCCAACGCCTTTTTACCATGGACATCCAGTCCCTATACACCTCCATCCCACATCACGAAGGCCTCAAAGCCCTCTGCTTCTTCCTTTCCCGCCAAACCAACCAGTACCCTTCCACTGATACTCTCCTTCGACTGACTGAACTGGTCCTCACTCTGAACAACTTCTCCTTCCAATGCTCCCACTTCCTCCAAACCAAAGGAGTAGCCATGGGCACCCGCATGGGCCCTAGCAATGCCTGCCTCTTCGTTGGATATGTGGAACAGGCCATCTTCCGAGCTACACTGGCACGACCCCCCACCTTTTCCTCCGCTACACTGATGACTGTACCGCCGCTACCTCATGCTCCCACGAGGAGGTTTAACAGTTCATCCACTTTACTAACACCTTCCACCCCGACCTCAAATTTACCTGGACCGTCTCAGACTCCTCCCTCCCCTTCGTAGACCTCTCCATCTCTATCTCGGACGACCGACTCAACACGGATGTATACTATACCGACTGACTCCCACAACTACCTAGATTACACCTCCTCCCACCCTGCCCCCTGTAAAAACGCCATCTCATATTCACAATTCCTTTGCCGTATCTGCTCCCAGGAGGACCAATTCCAATACCGAACAACCCAGATGGCCTCCTTCTTCAAAGACCGCAATTTCCCCTCAGACGTGGTTGACTATGCTCTCCACCGCATCTCCTCCACCCTTGAACCCCTCCCCTCCAATTGCCACCAGGACAGAACCCCACTAGTCCTCACCTACCACCCCACCAGCCTCCAGATACATCGGATCATCCTTTGTCATTTCCGCCACCTCCAAACGAACCCCACCACCAAGGATATATTTCCCTCCCCACCCCTATCAGCATTCCGGAAAGACCACTCCCTCCGCGACTCCCTTGTCAGATCCACACCCCCCACCAACCCAACCTCCACTCCCGGCACCTACCCCTGCAACCGCAAAAAATGCAAAACTTCCACCCACACCTCCCCCCTCACTTCCCTCCAAGGGATCCTTCAATATCTATCACAAATTCACCGGCACCTCCACGCACATCATTTACTGCATCCGCTGCGGCCTCCTATACATTGGGGAGACAGGCCACCTACTTGCGGAACATTTCAGAGAACACCTCTGGGACACCCGCACCAACCAACCCAAGCGCCCCGTGGCTGAACACTAACTCCCCCTCCCACTCCGCCAAGGACATGCAGGTCCTTGACCTCCTCCATCGCCAGACCATGGCAACATGACGCCTGGAGGAAGAGCGACTCATCTTCCGCCTAGGAACCCTCCAGCCACAGGGGATGAATGCGGATTTCTCCAGTTTCCTCATTTCCCCTCCCCCCACCTTTTCTCAGTCCCAGCCCTCAGACTCAGCACCGCCTTCTTGACCTGCAATCTTCTTCCCGACCTCTCCGCCCCTACCCCCTCTCCGGCCTATCACTCTCACCTTAACCTCCTTCCACCTATCGCATTCCCAACGCCCCTTCCCAAGTCCCTCCTCCCTACCTTTTATCTTAGCCTGCTTGGCACACCCTCCTCATTCCTGAAGAAGGGCTTATGCCCGAAACGTCGATTCTCCTTCTCCTTTGATGCTGCCTGACCTGCTGCGCGATTCCAGTAACACATTTTTCAGCTCTGATCGCCAGCATCTGCAGTCCCCACTTTCTCCTAGTCAGATAATTAAATCTGAATATGGTGAAGAATCAGTTTATGTCCACGGAAAATATAAAGGATTCTTAATGAGAGCAACTTCATAATGATAGTTCCGCAAAAGGTAAAGCTTTACAGGAGCAGCAGAACAAAAACATAGTTTAAACACTTCAGGGATTTGTAGCTGCAAGTCTGAACACAGTGTTTTCCTTCCAATGGAGCAGACCTTGGAGGCCTGATTGATCAATACAAACTTACGAGGGGCATAGACAAGAATAAATAGGAAGAAATTTTCCACAGTCGAGGAGTCACCAACCAGGAGAGAAGGTAAGAGGCAGGGTGCTTCAGGAGAAATTAATAAGAATTTTTCACCCAGAGTATGGTGAGTATCTGGAACTCTGCCTGAAAATGTGCTAGAATCAAAAAGCTTGAATGCTTGAAAAATAATAGCATTGAAGGATACAAGCCTACTGCTGGAAAATAGGACTTGAGCAGCTATGTGATTGATAATCAGTGTGGACATGATAGGCTAAAGGACCTCTTCCCATATGACTCTAACAACACCAGGTCTCAGCAACATACTATAAGGTACCACACCATTTAAAGTGGAATAAAGAGGGGAAAAAAATCAAAACTAATCACCTCTGCAAAACTACAATTTTATGTCTCCACGCAATCATTTACTGACAAAAGCAATGAGGTTATGTCAGTAAGATGCCCACAACATCTTCAATTCAAAGCGAGAATATATACTTGAAAATAAAAACCGAGCACTTATCCACTCCCCATCTACTGATGGGCAGAACACTAACCTTGGCCACAAAATGCTTGTCCTTCTGATCCATGTTAGCTGTTGGAGCCACATAATCTTTCCAGATCCGGATTTTACGCTCTTTAGCAGATCTATCAACATAAGAGAGATAGAGTATTCTGAGTGATATGAAGGTTTATCTTTAGCTGAAGAGTTGGTCTGCCAGCTCAGCTGAGATATGGTCCATCAGCAGCAAGACTGAAAATCGTTCTTCCCAAACCTTAAAAAAGGGATCAGGTTGCAAAGGTTTATGAAAAGAACTCCCAACCTTTGTGATCAACAGGTCACAATGTGCTACTTTATTTTTTAAGTTCAGCTATGCTGGTGACTTCTATTGTGACATTCCAGGTCCATCCTTCAATACCTTGGACCTAATCCTCGAAGATGCTACAACGAGTACATGGAGTCTCACAATGAATCCCTCTAAAACTATACCCAATATATTCCACCTCTGCAATTCTGGTGCATATATATATGATGGTCAGAAACTAAAGCATGATTCCAATCCAAAATACTTCAGTAACTCTTGATGGATCTTTGCCAATTTAGGAATATATAAAGAAAACAGCAAACCATACAGAGTCAGAAACAACCAGGGGGCACCTGCCACTACACTCCACACCTCAGCAACTATCCTAACTCCACAGCAGAGTATCACACATCTGTGTGGCAAAGGTCTCACACATACATCTTACACATAATGCACATTACAAATGGAGCATTCCATTCAACATCCCTCACCTGGTTTCTACCATCACAGACATCAATTCCCTACACATCGACCAACCAATGAAAACCCGAAGTTGCTGAAACCATCAACGCTGCACACCAATTATCACTCCACAACAACCTGGCCAATGTACCTACTACCTGCCTACTAATTTGGCAGACCAAATGGAACAAACTTCCTCAGAGCAGTATTTACCAGCAGGCATCCTTTAGATCATGGAATCGGAAACAAAGTTACCAACAAGTTCCTTCTCACAAATCTGTTTGTTGAATGGCAGACTTTGAATTATCTCAGCAAGAGCAGCCACACTACACAGGTCTGGAAGTACAGAATTCAGAAGATCACCTAAACAAGTTGAACTTTAGTCCACTTTGAGCCATACCTGCTAGACCAGTAGTGGAGAAATTTCAAAGGAGTAAAAGGTTCAAAGAAGTACATTCTATTCATCAAACTTGTTCCCAAAGCAACTACTTAAAATTGAATATTGTAAATAGGAACAGGTGCTTAGGAAAAATTGCTGAACTAATTCGACTATCAGAGGCTGGCAGCTAAAGGAGACTTTGCCCTGTGTTACAAAGATACGTGCAACATTGAGGTCGCAATGAGCAAAGGAACAATTCAACTACAAAATTATTTCCTTTGCCATCCAATGCAGCAAACGACAATCCTCCCAACCACTACCGGATTCATTCTTCCCATTGATCAACCAGATAGTACCCTCTAGCTGTCTTCACCTATCCCCACTTCACCACCCTAGCCCCACCAGTCCCTTTATCTGCAGCTCCCCCAATACCCATCCCCAGTCCTGAAGAAGGGTTACACCCGAAACATCGACTTCTCCACATCCTGATGCTGCCTAGCTTGCTGTGTTCTTCTAGCATCCTGCCTGTCTACAAAGGAACCTCAATTATCCAAATATCAGATTATCTGAAGGAGATCTCGAGGTCCTGATGGAAGCATGTCTTTGGTGTAATGTTTCTAACACTGTTCACATCTTTTGTTTACAGTGATTAAAAGTGAACTCAGCTTACTGAAATGCTGCTGAGAACAGTCCTGGACATTAATGGGAGCCCAGGCACTGCCTCCAAATGACTGACTATCCGCCCTCTCTCTCTCTCTCCTCACACACATTTTCCCTGGAGTTCTACACAGGTGTGTTCCCTAAACGTTCCTTCCCCAGATAATCTCTCCAAACTGTCCTGTATAGGGCAAAAGTGGAACCTGCCAAAAAGTTGCAGTAAAACATGTGTGCATACATATGCACATGCGTGCATACGTGTGTGTGCGCGCGCGCTATTTGGAAACTCACCCCCCCCAAACAGCAGCACCAGCCTTGTTGTTGGTTCCCAGTCCAGCTGCCCCGGAGATGGAGTGGAGGCAGGCAGGGATATGGACGGTGTTGGATGGGTCTGGGGAGGAAGGGGGGTGTTGGACACAGTTATGGAGCAGGCAGGGATGGGGGAAAAAGGGGTGGAGTTGAACAAGGTTGAGGGCTTTTGGGGGCGAAGGACGGTGTAGGATGGGGTCAGGGGTGCAGAGGCTTGCTGCTGCCTAGTCTCCTGAACGTGGAGCGGACTTAATAGCAAACTCAGAGCCCCAGAGGAAAGGCATTGAATCTCTTAACCGAATAATCAATTATCCAAACAAAATATTCGGATAATCGAGGTTCCTCTGTACTTGGATTCCAGCATCAAGTTTTTTTGTCTCCATCCACTAGATGGCAAGCTTGCATAGTTTATTCACTAATCTTCCACAGCATCATCACCACCACTTCCACAGCGTAGTCACCAATTAAGTCATCATAATTCAGGTGGACGGGTATCTTAATGTGTATTCAAAATATAGCTTAAGGGAATATTTGCACTAATGAACATATTTTAAAGCTTGCACAGCTGACATTTCCAGGGTTCTGCATCTCCTCTTCTCCAACAGTTCTGACCACAGCCTCATTATTTGCACAGTTCAATATGAAAACAAGTTCATCAAAGCACAGGAAAATAAAATCTGAAGAGTAGGATAGAGAGGCGAAAATGGAAGTTGGGCACAGATTTTGGAAAAATATCAGTCAATGTTGCTCTTGGTATGCATCAGGATGGACTTAACATGCACAAGAGTCAATATCTTGTTCCCACTCATTCAGCAAATGTCTCTCCTCCGCCCCACCCCCGTAATGGTTTTAAATTTTCTTGACACCCTTCCAATCACAGCTGACAATATCAGACTTTGAGTACAGAAAGATCTGGGCAAAAAACTGAAACAGTTGGTGGCGATGGGGGATAAAAAGGGCAGACACAACCAGAACTGAAGATTGTACACTCATGATATTTTCCAAAATGTAAAAAAAAGAGATGATTGCAGGAGGTGGAATCAACAGAGGAGCGCAAAGGAAATAGCGGCAACAAAGGGCCATACAGCCTGCAAAATCATTTAACAACAGGAGTGATGTTCTATTTCAAGACAGTTTTTCCTGAATTTGACACCCATCAATTCACTTAAAAAATCAAAAGCCTACTAAATGGGTCTTTAATATCCTGAACTGAATATTCACAGCATTTTGGGTAG